>NC_051388.1:48369330-48371830 GCF_015228065.2 Penaeus monodon | reverse complement strand
TAAATAGGCGGCACTCATTTTTAAAATAATAGTGGTAATAAAATAGTAAAGCAGAAGTGACACTTCGTTTCTGAATGGGAAGTGGAACATAATACTCAAACATTAGTGACACTCATATATAATATGGGAATAAAATATTAAAATGGAAG
Organism: Penaeus monodon; assembly: GCF_015228065.2. Lineage (NCBI taxonomy): Eukaryota > Metazoa > Arthropoda > Malacostraca > Decapoda > Penaeidae > Penaeus > Penaeus monodon. Next base: position 48,371,681 of record NC_051388.1, on the reverse strand, counting down.
CAAGCCATAGTACATATAAAGACACTCGCATCCAAAGTTAGACACTCAAAACAACACACCATGCATAATACTTTACACGAACTCACCTGGAGTGCCATGTTTACAATAGTGGAAAGAGAGGTGTAGTAACTGCATCTACACGCTCATATCAAGTTTATATATGTGACCAACGTTCCCTCGGGCCACATGATGACGTGAAGGCTGAGAAGTGACATTGATCCCCCCTAAAACATGACTCTCATTTTCTCATTTCTCTAAATCACAAGTCTGGCCAATCATTAACATGGATAAATAAGCAAGCAGTGTCAAAGCAGGGAGTGTTGCAGGTAGTAATATGTACTGGTTGACCCAACCGTGACGGAACAGCTACTTTTTGTAGTGGTGACCAGTTTTTATAAGATGCACGCTCACACACACACACACACACACACACACACACACACACACACACACACACACACACACACACACACACACACATATACACACACACATACACACTCACACACACACACACACACGCAAGCACACAAGGAAAGGCACACGCATACTAAATGCGATTAGTAGAGAGCTTTAGTAATTAATCAGTTATTTTCTTATCATTACTTCAATAAGCGCACGTTTATTATTGTATATAAGTAATTTTGCAAACGAGAAAATCCTATTGAAAACTAACCTATTCATTAACCTTTGGTGTTTTTCCCAGTATATTCGCAAAAAAATTACCATGTTGAATATATGATAATCTGATAATCTACTCACTTATCGTGTGTATATCATTAATTATCTTGTTTAATTTCTATGTGCTATGATCTGCTAAATTATTTTATTTACTGTTATATATGTAAACATATATATATATATATATATATATATATATATATATATATATATATATATATATATATATATATAAACACATATGTGTGTGTGTGTGTGTGTGTGTGTGTGTGTGTGTGTGTGTGTGTGTGCGTGCGTGCGTGTGTGCGTGCACACACACACACACACACACACACACACACACACACACACACACAACACACACACACACACAGCACACAACACTACACACACACACACACCATACACATACACACACACACACACACACACACACACACACACACACACACAACACACACACACACGCACACACACACACACAACACACACACACACACACACGATATATATATATATATATATATATATATATATACATATATATTTTTTTTTTTTTTTTTTTTTCAGATTTATCAATGGAATGAACAGTACGATGAGGGTAATTAAAATACTTACTATGTGATCCAGATTCAGTAATGATCAGATAATTTATAAAACGTGCGGTTAAGTCAAAGGAGTGACTATACGAAAAGTAAGATGTGGGAATTCCAGATAATAATTTGATGGACTTAATAAGCCAATATCCTATAAATGATTGTAATAGGTCTTTCGTCTCTCCTTGTCTCACACAATGTGATCGTAAATCCTTGCACTAGACACGACTTTCGTGTAGTAAATAAAATTTTCTTGTGCGAAAGGAGCTGATATTTAAGTGGTGGAAGTGCATACTTGCGCACTATTTTATTTGACTGGTTCGAATCTCACACAAGATTATACATAATAAGAAAAATTACGCATTAGATATCAACTACAATAAGAGATATCGCAGAAAAAAGTATAAATGTACTGATAAATTGATAAACTATGTTATGTCAATGATAAAACAACAGTATATATTTGACGACTTATTAAGAACATAGCAGCACCAATTGCAGGAGGCAAAGAGAAGCTCGTAACACAGTTTTCGTTACGTAGACAAGATCACTGAACTGTGAACTTATAGTAGAGGAGGTCCTGTTGAAAAGATATTGGAAAAAGAAAAATGTATAACAGTTTTGAGAGTAGGTGTTCATAATATTAACTTCAATTTACAAATTAAGTTATACTCCAATACTTGTACCTTCCTGTTACCCGCAGTGGAAAAACTGTTTTTATTATTACAATTGTAATTATAACAATAACAATAACAATGATGATGATGATGGTGATGATAATGATGATGATAATGATGATAAAAGTAACAAAGATGGTTGTAAAATATTTGTAATAATAATAATAATTACAATAATGGTGATAGTAATAATAATAATGATAATAATATCATCATCATCATCATCATCATCATCATCATCATCATCATCATCATCATCATCATCACAAAGATAATATTAATAATAATAATAGCAACAATAATTTTATCAACAACAACAGCAACAACAACAACAATAATAATAATAATAATAATAATAATAATAATAATGATAATAATAACAATAATAATGATATTA
>NC_051388.1:48334330-48336830 GCF_015228065.2 Penaeus monodon | reverse complement strand
AAATAATATGATGATATATATAATAATATATTAATATTTATATATATTAATAGTATTTAATTTAGTATATTATGTATATATTATGTATGTTATATTATATTATATATATTATATGTATGTATTATTGTATGTATGTAATATGTATATCATGCATGCATGATATTATGATCATATATAATATATATATATATATTATATATATATATATATTTATTATATTATATATTATATTATTAGTATATATCAAGTTGATATGATTAGTTTGCATAATTACTATTATATTTAGCATTATATATGCATTATATGAATTATATATATAAAATTATGTTTATTTATATATAAGTATATGTAGATTTTGGATATGATGTTGGTCTAACGTTATCAAGGAACAATGAACTATATATTATGATGTGTAGTATTATTATGATATTATAGTATTAAATTAATGATACATGACAATATTATGTATAAATATATATAAATTTAATATATATAATATATTAATATATGATATATTATATATTATATGCATATATAGCAGTGTATTAAATATAATACATATATGTTTATATTGATGTATTTATATATGTGTTTTATATGTGAGTATATTAATTATGTAGTTAGTATATATATATAGTATGTATGTATATATGTATTATATTATATATTATGTATATATATCATTATTAGACATACTATAATATAATATATATAATTATATAGAATATATATAGTATATAATGCATAATTTTATTTATATATATATATATATATTGATATATATATTTTTATATATTATAAATATATATATATATAAAATCATATAATTGTAATTATAATAATTAATATATTATTTAAATATAAATTTTTTTTTATTTAAAAAAATATAAAAAAAAAATAGAAAAAAAATAATAATATAGAATTATGTTAAAAAATATTATTGATATTTAAGATATATTTAATAATATATAAATTAATATAAGATAAAGAAATTTTTTTATATATTTTTTTTTTTTTTTTTTTTTATAAAATAGATTATATATCTTATTTTTAGATATATGATATAAAAATTAAAAATTTTCTATAATATATATTAAAATAATATAGTATATTAATAAACGATAATTTATATTGTATAATATAATATTTTATATAAGCATGTGTGATACAACATTATATTATATATATATTATAATATAAAATAAAACTATTAATAAAGAAGATATTTTTTATTAACATAACATCTGCAACATACATATAAGCTGTGTTCTATAAATATATATAAAATAAGAAAAAAAAATAAAAATGATAAATAAATTATATAAAAAATAAATCTCTGATTATTTTTTATTGTTTTTATATTTTATATTTATTTGTTATACTTATACATATTTTTTTTAAATATATTTTTATTTATATTATAAAATAAAAAAAAAAAAAAAAAATAAAATTGGCATATAACTTTACTTAAATAAAATAGATTTATATATTTTCTTATAAATAGTTTTTGAATATTTCATTAAATAAAGTGTATAAAATATAACAACTTAATAATTTGTAATTAAATACAAGAAGATTTTAGCTGTTTTAAAAAAAAAAAAAAAAAAAAAAAAAAAAAAAAAAAAAAAAAAAAAAAAAAAAAAAAAAAAAAAAAAAAAAAAAAAAAAAAAAAAAAAAAAAAAAAAAAAAAAAAAAAATTTCAAATTGCTTTTTTTATTTTTTTTCCCTAAGAAACTAGGACAATGTAAAAATATCCTGGGTTTTCATGTAAACTAGTTTATTAATAGTAAACTAGTGTACTGATTGGGGGGGGGCCAGCGTGCTTTTAAATGTACATATAATATACAAAGATTTTTTTTTACCGTAAGTACAGTATAGATATGTCAGTTTCAGGCCCGAAGATTAGATCTTGGATTATGTATACTATTAATGAAACGGAAAAACAGATAAAAATTAATGAAGCGAGAGTAGATACAGTCCATACCTTAGCATATTTTACATAATGTGAAAGATACATGCTGGTGATACAACAATTATTATCTGTATTTAATCATAAATGGCTCATAAAATGATAAACAGCATTAAAGACTATTCATAGTATAGGAAGATTCAGTCCATATCTCTTGGTTCCTGGAGTGGTTGCGTTTAATCGCGCAGTTGAAATCCTATTTTGTGGGCGATGAGGCATTGGAAAGGCTGAGTTATCAAAGCCTGGTGTTTTCTTAGGGCAAACGAGAGAGAGAGAGAGAGAGAGAGAGAGAGAGAGAGAGAGAGAGAGAGAGAGAGAGAGAGAGAGAGAGAGAGAGAGAGAGAGAGAGAGAGAGAGAGCGTGTGTGTGTTTGTGTGTGTGTGTGTGTGTGTGTGTGTGTGTGTGTGTGTGTGTGTGTGTGTGTGTGTGTGTGTGTTTGTGCGTGTGTGTGTGCGTGTGTGTGTATACATATACCCACCTACACGCACTATATAATATATATATATATATATATAAAATATATATATATAT
>NC_051388.1:48326830-48329330 GCF_015228065.2 Penaeus monodon | reverse complement strand
ATCCTCGTGGCTGGAAGCGAAGGGTGGATGCGGCCATGCGCCCCCGTCGGCGTTAGCCCCTTGATGATGATGATGTTTCTGTAAAATCGTACTTCTTCCAGTATTTATTTCGAACCAAATTATGTTCTAAACGTATCAACATTCGGAAATATAGAATGTATATGGAACACATACATATACAACATTACTGTTACTATCATTATCACAATTATCATTATCATTATCATTATCTTTAACATTATCATTTTCCTTATCATTATCTTTATTGTTGTTGTTGTTATTATTATTAATATTATTATTATTATTATTATTATTATTATTATTATTATTATTATTATTGTTATCATCATTATTTATTATCATTATCATCATCATCATCATCATCATCATCATCATCATCATCATCATCATCATCATCATCATCATCATCATCATCATCATCATCATTATCATCATCACTAATTTTATTTATTAATTCTTATTATTATCATCATCATTATAGTATATAGACTCATACATACATGCATGTATGTGTGTGTGTTTGTGTGTGTATATATGTGGTTTGAATGGGAAAGGTAATAATAATAATAACATTATAATGATAAATATAATGATATTAATGATACTGGTAACGATGGTAATGGATGTTAAGCTTTAATCCTGCATGCTTGATTTCAGTAACTTTATCCTTACAAGCACAGATGATGATTTAAATCTACAATTTGAAGTTGTAATATCCTTTACACATCTTGTATAAAATCCTCATAAAAGGCAGGTTTATATAAGAAATCAATAGGTCTGTATCACAAGAACAATTGGCTGCGGTATGAGAGGAGTCCTGATAGCAGAACCACATACTAATAGTGGTAAATTCAGACGAGACCATGGATTTTACCTTTTGCAATGCTGGATTCAAGAGGTCTAGTTGAGGAGAAAAATCCTTTGGTGTTATGCGAGGTATAGTTCAAGTCAAGTCAATCATCTAATTATAACAAAAGGGATCCGTGTGAATAGCCGGTGCAGGAACTCGTTTTATCAGTTCTCATAATTATTATCACCCTTATTGCTATCATAACACTATTATTTTACTTATATCAACCTCATCGTCATCCTTATCATCATCATCATCGTAATGCAGAGTATAATGCCAATCAATATAGTCATACGCTAATCACGTCATAGTGAAGATGATCCAGTAATACTTCATCTAAAACCATATTTTGGTTAAAAATTCAAACTTTATACCAATCTACGCAAAATTTCAACACTGGTCTCTGATAAACTCCCTCCCGTTAAGCAGGGAAATCCTCCTTTTCATGCGCATGTTAACATGTATGCTTACTGCGGTCGCATGTTACCTTTCTGCTTGGGTGAAAGCAAATAGGACAAGTGGAATAGGTTAGAAAAAAAGCCCCTCCTCCCCGAAAAAGGGGGGAAACCAACAATCTCGAAGTGCTATTCGCATTAACAAAAGTAAATGTTTGATATCAAACAAATCTTTCACTATTTTTGACAATCTTATTTTTGCAAATAGGAACATGTCATTAATATCATTAATACGTCCATCATTAATCAATAGAACGGATTTCACGATATTTCATCCAATACTGTACCAAAATTTGAATCACTGTAGATAAAAATCATGAAAATAATAATAGTAACTGTGATGCTTTGATGATTATTTAAATCCTTAAAAAGCGAGTATATAGATTCTATAAACCAACATATACAATTGTTGATTATCAGACATCTGAGATGTTAATGAGGAAGGAATTTAAGAGTATTACAATTATTTTTATATTTATTTACAAAGAGTTTACATAAGTGATAAATAATTCATCTTGTAAGGAGTGGGCCTATTGGACGATTGCCTGCCGAAATAATCGTTTACGTGTATGATGGGGTTGGCTTGTACGAACGTTGTGAAGCCGCGTACTGGGCCTCTCCCTCGTAGCTGACCTCGGCTACGAAGCCGGAGTCGCCGTTCACGGAATAGGTGACCTTCTGCAGACGACCGTCGGGAAGGAGGACGTAGTAAGAACCCTGGGTGCCATAACCATCGCGATCCTCCTGGTGACCGAAGTCATTACTGGAGTAGTCGTCCTTGACAGCGTAGTTGAAGTCGTACTTGCCGGGTGAGGAGACGTGGGAAGGGGAAGAGTAATCATAGCCGGGAGTTTCTTCAGGGCGGGCGATAGCCATGGCCACAAAGGTGGAAGCAAAGATAAACTGAAATATATAATATGTATGTATATATTGGCATGCTGATCACATTACATCCACGATAGAATCCAGTACATGCATGAAAGCATATGAATGTCATTTACCAACATTAGAATTGTAGCTTTTATTTTATATATAATGTAACAGATGTTATAGCCTGTCTTCAGATTTCTTGTGTAGTCAGAAACAAATCATTACCTTAGCAAACATGTTGAGAAAGATGCAGAAGTGGTGCAATCCGTGAATGCAACCTGTTATATATATACTGCAAAGGCGC
>NC_051388.1:48271830-48276830 GCF_015228065.2 Penaeus monodon | reverse complement strand
TCATAGAATTCTGGCAAATGAAGACAACGAATCCTTTTGAACGTTACATTTTGTGTTTTGCATTATATATATGTCTGTGTGTGTGTTTGTGTGTGTGTGTGTGTGTGTGTAGATATTGATTATACATATATGTGTGATATGCTTTAAAAATAATTAGACAAGGAGAGGAAAGCAAACCTGTTAACATCATCAATAATTACAAGATGTGGGAATATGCTTACTTACGCATGGATATATGCAAAATTAAATTTAATTACCATATTCCATTCGAACCATTTTTCTTTTTCTTTATAGGAATCCCAAAATTACCTGATATCTCTAGTTAAATATTTATTTAAAAACAAATAAGAATTATAAATACAATCACAGTCAAACTAGACTTGGCATCTTAAGCATATGAAGGAGCAGGCTTGTAAGCAGGCTGTTCAGCAGGGTATTGAGCATCACCCTCGTAGCTGACGTCGGCCACGAAGCCAGAGTCGCCGTTGACAGTGTAGGTGACTTTCTGCAGACGACCGTCGGGAAGCTGCACATAGTAGGATCCTTGTGTGTCATAACCGTCACGATCCTCCTGGTGGCCGAAGTCATTACCGGAGTACTCGTCCTTCACAGCGTAGTTAAAATCGTACTTGGCAGGTGCAGGAGCAGGTGTAGGTGCTGCATAACCATAGGCTGGGGCTTGATCAGGGCGGGCAAGAGCCACGGCCACAAGAGCAGTAAAGATGATGAACTGGAACATATTTTGAGGTTACCATAAAGAAGTGCACATTGCTGTTGCAGTAATGATAATAATAATCACAATCAACTTGAGCCTTATTTCTTTTCTAACATACCTTAGGAGACATGCTGAGAAGCTATAACTAGATCGAAGAACACTTCGCCTTATATACCTCAAGCTCCACCCTCCGGAATGACGTCACGACCTTCACGGGGAAAGAAGCCTATTGCCACCCAGACCTCACGCATGTACACTATGAAAGCGATCACTCTTCGCCCACATATCTTTCTGTGGGTGAAACTGCTTTTTTTCTAGTTTCTAGTTTTTTTGTTTTTTTTTTAACAAACATGTTATCTTAGAAAATGCCATGGCGAATTGATATTATTGACAAAAATCTGATATAATGGAATCTGATGACACATACATACACATACATACACACCCGCACAGACAAACATACCGCTGATATGAAATTATAATTCAATATATACACGTGTGTGTGTCTTTGGAGAGAAATATAACATGTAGGTCCATACATAATTACGTGTTTGGTGCATAAGATATATATATGTGTGTGTGTCTACTTATATATACATATATATGCATATATACACATAAACATATACATGTATATGTGTATATACATATACATAAATATACTATATACATAAATATATAAATATATACATAAATATACTATATACATAAATACTATATACATAATATATATATATATATATATATATATATATATATATATATATATATATATATATATATATATATATGCCTGTACGAATAAATACAGATGCACACAAATATATGTTTCATGTTTTTATGTATGTATATGGTGTATGACGTATGTGTGAGAGAATATATATATATATATATATATATATATATATATATATATATATATATATATATATATATATATATATATGCATACAAATATATATTCATTTTTATAGATATATATATGTATGTATATATAAGCATATGTGTTTTGTCTATACATACATGCACATATGAATATATATAATCGTACATATATCTGTGTGTGCATATATGTGGAGGGGGGGGGGGTGCGCGCCTACACACGCGGTATGTGTGTGTGTGTGTGTGTGTGTGTGGTGTGTGTGTGTGTGTGTGTGTGTGTGTGTGTGTGTGTGTGTGTGTGTGTGTAGATAGATATATGATATAGATATACATACATACATATATATACATATTTACATACATACGTGCGTGTATGTCTATACATACATGTCTTTATATAAGCGTTTACAGTCGAGATTGCCATATAATGCCTTCCGTCAAATATTGCATCATGGGCTAACATCGGTTGCAGAAGAACTCATTCCCTACCGATTATGCCGTTGCGACTTTTGCCGTTCAGGCTGAGATTCTTTGGTTTCTATGCCTTTATGAATTCACATTGCTAAATAGTCAATACGGAGTATACTAATAATTACTCCGGGAAGTGAGAAATACATTACATCATTTTTTTCAATTACAAAAGTATTTTTCCACTATTATATCTATATTCATTTGTGACGCAGTTTAGGAAAAATACGCTGCCCAGAGAGGAATTTACCTAGCAGCGTTCGAAACTACTCTTCTATAAATACTGGTGATGCTAATAATAATTTATGTTTACTAATCATGGATGTGCAAACCACAAACCGATGGTTATTTTTGGCGGAGTTTCAGGAAGATCATAATTTTAAAACCCCAAAAGAGGATAACTTGTGCCACAGCTTAAGAAAAAAAAAGGTTAATAATGTGTTCCTATGTCTTTTCGGTGCTTAAACTTCAAGATTATTATCATTCAATTTATAAATATAGAATAATGCAACATTCAAATAAGATAAAATTTAATAAATATTAAAGTTTGATTTTAATAATAATCAAGAACGCGCCTTTGTCCTCTGCTACTCAACAGATTAGTGTCAATTTTCTTCCTGTTGAAGAAAACGTAAAACGAGAGGCTGACAGTGTGGTGAGTTCTTCATCTGGGGAGAACTTTGCAATGTTTACGATGCCAAATTGAAGCTATGAACAGCAACAGGTCATGCATATACATAAAGGGCCACAGAAGAACTGCTGTGTTACATATATGTTACATACAGCTTCGTCGTGAAAACACGAACTTGTAGCCTACACCTCTTGAAATCGTCAGTGCATAGAGGCTATTCATTATAAACTATAACAATATTGATAACCTTTAACAAAAGTGCATAAAAAAAAAAAAAATAAAAGGCATTACTGAAAGAGTACACCGTGAGTAGAAATATGAGTTTTTTTCATCATTTCTGTCTTGGAGATTTACGGTCGAAGTTCAGTTAGGTGGCTACTTAACTTCCTTTTCAAGATAATGAATATTATAGTTCCAATAGCAAATGCTATGTTAAGAAAATGATTTTACCTTTTAGGTGTATGTGTATGTGTATGTGTATGTGTATGCGTATGTGTATGTGTGTAAATATTGATTATACATGTATTTGTGCTATGCTTTAACAAATAATTCAACAAGAAGAGGAAAGCAAACCCGTTTACACCATCAATAATTATAAGATGTGGAAATATGCTTACTTGCACATGGATACATACAAAATTAGCTTTAATTACCATATTCTATTCGAACCATTTTTCTCTTCCTTTACAGGAATCTCAAAATTATCTGATATCTCTAGTTAAATATTTATTTAAAAACAAATAAGATTTATAAATACAATCACAGTTAAATTGGGCTTTGCATCTTAAGTGTATGAAGGGGCAGGCTTGTAAGCAGGCTGTTCGGCAGGGTATTGGGCCTCACCCTCGTAGCTGACGTCGGCCACATAGCCAGAGTCGCCGTTGACAGTGTAGGTGACTTTCTGCAGACGACCGTCGGGAAGCTGCACATAGTAGGATCCTTGTGTGTCATAACCGTCACGATCCTCCTGGTGGCCGAAGTCATTACCGGAGTACTCGTCCTTCACAGCGTAGTTAAAATCGTACTTGGCAGGTGCAGGAGCAGGTGTAGGTGCTGCATAACCATAGGCTGGGGCTTGATCAGGGCGGGCAAGAGCCACGGCCACAAGAGCAGTAAAGATGATGAACTGGAACATATTATGAAGTTACCATAAAGAAGTGCACATTGCTGTTGCAGTAATGATAATAATAATCACAATCAACTTGAGCCTTATTTCTTTTCTAACATACCTTAGGAGACATGCTGAGAAGCTATAACTAGATCGAAGAACACTTCGCCTTATATACTTCAAGCTCCACCCTCCGGAATGACGTCACGACCTTCACGGAGAAAGAAGCCTATTGCCACCCAGACCTCACGCATGTGCACTATGAAAGCGATCACTCTTCGTCCACATATCTTACTGTGGGTGAAGTTGTTTTTTTTTAGTTTTGATTTTTTTTATTTAACAAACAAGTTACCTTAGAAAATGTTATGGCGATTTATTTTGAAGTGGACCCGTAGGGTAGCCACAACCAGCCTATGGTCAGTGCCACAGAACTCGGCACTCCGGTAAACTCTACAGTTCTGAAGGATCCTCCATTGCATGCTAACAAGAATATGGTCGATCTCCTTGGCCACTGTACCGGTATCGCTATACCACGTCCAGCAATGGGGTTTGGAGATGCTGGTACCAGAGAAGGAGGCTGTTCTCACTGCTGAGATCAGCTCCCGAGCCATGAGGGCCGACAGACATCTCATAGCCAGTTCAGTCACAGCTGGATACCGCATTGAAGTCGCCCAAAATAATGCAAATATCTTTCCAGGGGCAATTGTCTGCCACAGATGAGAGTTTGGCGTAGAACGCCTCTTTGACATTGAATTTACAAACATCAATAGGAGCATATGCAGCAATAAGAGACATGAAGCCAAAATCATGCTTCAGTCTCAATGCCATAATATGCTCATCAACTGGTGTCACCTCAACTACCGAGGGTTGAAGTCGGCTGGAGATGGCTATGGCTACTCCCTGGAGGTGATGACCATCGCTGCGGCCCGACGAGTAATAGGTGTATGCTGATCGTGCCACTGTCAGGTCTTCTCACCTCCGAGAGGGCAGCCACCTCAACTCCCAGTCGCTCCACTTCCCTCGATAGCAGAGGTAACCGCTCATCCTGCCGTAAGGACTGGATGTTCCAAGTGCCCACCCGGAAAGCTCGCCTGAGGTAAGCCTTGAGTGGTCGCTCCGGGTGCATGTCACTTCTGCCGCTCCCGCTGACACTGCCCCAAATAAACGAGGTCCGCCTGTGGGGTTCCCTAGGGCTT
>NC_051388.1:48244330-48264330 GCF_015228065.2 Penaeus monodon | reverse complement strand
CATGACAGGGAACCAAGCATACAGGTAATCGTTCATCTTTTTATCTTCGTGACTGCTACTTCTATTACTCTCATCAGCACCATCACTATTACTGTTATCATTATCATGACTTGCTAAGCAGCTCCGCTCAGTAGTCCTTATGATAGCTAGTAATAGGTAGCGGTGTGATTTTTTTTTTTCCATAGAACTTCGATGAACCTACCAAGTACAGGTGAAGTTGAAAAAGCTACTTTAAGGTTCCATTAAGCTACGAAGGTATTATTTGTAAGATTTATTTACAAATTTTATACAAAGAAGGTAGTATTCATAAATATCATTTGCAACCATATTAGGCCTTACATTTAAGCATATGAAGGGGCGGGCTTGTAAGCAGGCTGTTCGGCAGGGTATTGGGCCTCACCCTCGTAGCTGACCTCGGCCACGAAGCCAGAGTCGCCGTTGACAGTATAGGTGACCTTCTGTAGACGACCGTCAGGAAGCTGAACATAGTAAGATCCTTGTGTGTCATAACCGTCGCGAGCCTCCTGGTGGCCGAAGTCATTACCGGAGTATTCGTCCTTGACGGCATAGTTGAAGTCGTACTTGGCAGGTGCAGGAGCAGGTGTAGGGGCTGCATAGCCATAGGCTGGGGGCTGATCAGGGCGGGCAAGTGCCACGGCCACAAGTGCGGCAATGATGATGTACTGAAAAATATTTCAAAATTACATTTAAAATCTATAACCGCGTTTGTTGGTATATAAAGCCTTGTTTGCATTCTGTTTCTGATGAGCTACAAGTTAACCTGGCTCACCTTGGGAGACATGTTGAGGATGAGCTTCCAACTGATGGTGATCAAAGAACGCGTTCACTTTATATACTCTAAGCTCCACCCTACGCAATGAGGTCACGACCTTCAGAGGATGCCTAACACAACCTCAGTGATGTCTACCGTGTTCATTAATCACTCGGTTTATCCATATTTATCAAATTTAAGTTAAATATATGAATGTCTTAGTTGTATTTATTTCCATTGTTATTTGTAGTAACAAAAGTGCAGTCTCAAAAATGTTGCAAAGGCTTAATAAAAATACATATCACTCTACCTGCTTTTTGTTACGTATCAAACTATAGAAGCCAGGATTATATTTTCCGTAATAATTTGAGAAAACTTCATATATATCCATTTATTTACGTACGAAAGCGCACGCACACACACACACACACACACACACACACACACACACACACACACACACACATATATATATATATATAATGAAAGAAAACAGTATTAGAAAAGTAAGACGTCCATTTCAAAACAGATGTGCTATGTGTACTATACACATTTACAGGCCTACATCTGTTATGTGTGTAAACATGTATGGTATTCATATGTGCATACACATATACGTACATATATATATAGGCATATAAATACGTACATGTGTTTTTATATGTTTATGCACATATACATATAAAATTAATAAGTTTTATGAGCAAAGGCAAAACCACATTTATATACCCACACGTACATGCAAACGCACACCAGAAAACACACATATGCTCTATGGGTGTATATAGGCCTCTAGTTTTCCTTTTAATGTTGTGGTTTCGCTTTATCCTTAGTTTCGTTCTTTTGCTTTTTTTATTTCTTTTTAATTACTTTTAAAGAAAGAAGTATGGACATATTAGTAAATATGATAAACATAAAAAGAAAAGGAATAAAAAAGGTAAAATGAACAATATGAACAGAAAGAAATGGAAACTTCAGTTATAAATACAAAAGAATAACTTTTACATAATTATGAAAGGGCTTCAGGGTCGTGACGAGCGGGTTGTGCTGTATAACACGCCTTGCTACCTTCCCTGTTTGAAGGTCACACTCTGCAAGACCCGCGTAATAGTCTTGTTGCAAAGTAAGAGGTACACTACAGTATTATGTGATACGCAATTATAGAGCGACAGTTTCCTAACCAATATTCGATCCCATGCGATCTAGACAAGAATTGTTTAATTTACTTGATTGGCTACTGTATGGAATGGGTAGTTCAGAATCTTGGTCAGGGAGGATAATATACTTTTTTACTGTTGTGCTTTACCAGTGACACGATGATACATGTCATTGGGAAACTGTTCCCTATAAAATAAGTTTTGTGCCCATTCTTTCCCCTCCTAGTTACGTCAATAATTCATATATACAGTCCCTGTATTCAAGTGTATCATTATCGGTATTATCATATTTATCATTAGTTTCACCATCATTACTACTATTAATATTTGGTGACCCCTGCTAAAGTGAGATAAATATGCTCAGGGAAAGTGGGAGAAATTACAGCAACAGACTCAAAGCTATAACTGGGCAAAAGCCCCGAGTGTGGACAAACTCAAAACGTTTTTCTTTTTACAAATAAACGAAATTAGTATATATTAATAAGCATGCTACCAATTAATCGATTTGCTGAATCCCCGCCAAAGAAATATATATATATATATATATATATATATATATATATATATATATATGTGTGTGTGTGTGTGTGTGTGTGTGTGTGTGTGTGTGTGTGTGTGTGTGTGTGTGTGTGGTGTGTGTGTATGTGTGTGTACATATATATACACTTTTTTTTTTCTTTTCTTTTCTTTTTTTCTTTGACGGGGATTCAGTAAATCGAATAATTGGTAGCATGCTTATTAATTTTGGAGATATTTTTACTATCGGTTTATTTGTAAAAAGAAAAACGGTAATAACAGTAGAGAAGAAAGACCATTACTGGGGATAGTCATATTTATAATAAAAACAATCTATCGTTATTCAAAACCTTGTCTAATCCCTGGGACAGAGATTAACGTGCTTATGTGAGGTCCCGATTTCCACCGTAACATTTCCGTTCCCTTTGAGCATGATCTGTTAGCTGTTGGGGGTTCTTTCATTACCTGTTTCCCAAACATTAACAATGTTCGCCCAAACATTTTTCATCGGGTTAGAGTTACATGTCTTGCTTGGCTGCGGAAGAACTTCCATGTGGTTTTGGTCATCGAACCATTTCGTAACTGCCCTCAATATGCGTATTGAGTAGTTATCCTGCGCAAATATGGTTGTTTGTGGGAAGGGCCAAACGATTGCAACGTGCTGATGGGAGGAATATTCTAATAATTTCAGAATATTTGTATGAACTGATTCTCCCTTCTTTTTCGGCGAGTTCACTAACGCCATGCATGAAAATCCAACCCACTTATTATTGGTCACGTGGCCGTTTCATAGATAGTCTGTCACATCTAAAAAGTAAATAATGTTAGATAATCGGAACATAAAATATGACTTATAGGCCACTATCCTGCATAAACATATATTTATCAATTTAACTAAGTCTATGAATAAATTGAAAATGATAATGATAGTTTCCCGTGTGCTGTCCACACAGGCGAACTGGAAGCGATGTTGGCGATGTCGTTTGTTCAACCTCTGTGATGAATCCCATCTGTATGTAGTCGTTTTCTTCACCGTGCGGCTTGTTAGCGGGAGCTGTAGATCTTTATATGAATTTTAGCTGCATTGGTGAAGGCGCATCCGGAACGAGGGCGGTCGTTCAGTGTGCCCTCCTTATCCCACCTGGCAGATACCTGGCACTCTCGTTATTTCACTGGGAGAGAGATTACTTTCCCTCATCCCAGTAATGCGGCCTCTATTTGTAATTTCAGATCGCCTCGCGTCCATCTTATAAAAAGGTGTCAGCTTGGCAGCCTCGTTTTCACCTCGGATTTTCCATATGCCATTATGACGTCATATACCATCGGACATATTTTCTTTCTTGTTTGGCATATATTAGGATTTGCCGCGAAATGAATATTCAGGAGTTTAAGAAGTTTCATTATTATAAAAAGTATCAAATATATGTTTGTTTGTTTTTTCTAGATGGTTCCTCTTTTTTTCAAACTACTCAAGTTCCGGGTGAATAAACAAGCGTTTAGATGATTTTTCACACGCCGGAAATAAGTATTTCTCTCGTAACCATATGAAGATTGTGTATCAAAGCTTTGGCATGGACTGAAAAGTACAAAGGAATATAAATTGTTAGATAAAAATAGAGAGCGAGATTAAATGACTAGTTTATCAGAATCAATAAGATTTCTTTCTTTCAAGAATTCAAATATACAGCACATATATTGGGGGTAAGTTATTACACTTGTTTTTTACCCTCCTTGGAACCCCTCAGCTAGTATTGGCTAAGTTGAAACAAGCAAACCTGTATTTTCTCTCTCAGCTGGTCGAATGCGACTCCTCAGAGAGACGCCACGACTTACGGAATGATAATGGCGAAATTATGATCAGATTTTAGCATAAGATGAAAAACATTCAGAATAATTGAAAAGAATTATAAATACTGTTTAGCTACTCATCACCAAATATTGACTTCGTGTTTCTAAACACATACACACACACACAGTGAAAATATTTACATATTGTAGTTCTACTGCGGTTCTGTATTTAGAAAGGCATCAGCGAATTTGAAGAATTTTATTTGATACAGCTGCCATACGTATATGTTTATAACATGAAGCATTTTCAAATTCAATAAATATGCAGGTATAGTTGGTACTTGCTATGTTGAAACGAAGGGGGGAAATGCAGCCTCACCTTCATAGGTGTGGCCATTTCGATAGATAAACAATTCCAGAAAATCGCATTTGAAAAGTATTCCACTACAAGGCAATGATAACTAATACAACAATCTGAAGAAAACGAAAGCTGAAATGACCTGCGTAGTTTTTAAAAAATATTAATACACTTACACTTTACATCGAAGTGCCTGCCAAATATACAAAAGTGGGACCCAGCAAGTGTACTGAAATATAATTCCGCAAATAAACAGGAATATGTCCATATGATTATGCATATGTGTGTGTGTATGTGTGTGTGTGTGTGTGTGTGTGTGTGTGTGTGTGTGTGTGTGTTGGTGTAGGTTCGTATATACGTGTGTATGTGTGTGCAGGCACATATATCCATATACATTTTTAATCTATGTATATCTTTTTTTTATATGTGGTAGAGAGAATGAGATGTTTCATTGTCTATACAGACTATGCATACATCTCTCATCACAAATATATATTTTTTGTTTTTCTTTCATCCATGTTCCATTAACGAACAAAACCAATTTTCTTGATTTATTTACAAATATACAGTAGAGGGTATCTAATAAATATTATCACAGTTCCAACTAGATTTTCGATCTAAGCATATGAAGGGGCGGGCTTGTAAGCTGGCTGTTCGGCGGGGTACTGAGCCTCACCCTCGTAGCTGACGTCGGCCACGAAGCCAGAGTCACCGTTGACAGTGTAGGTGACCTTCTGCAGACGACCGTCAGGAAGCTGAACATAGTAGGATCCTTGTGTGTCATAACCGTCGCGAGCCTCCTGGTGGCCGAAGTCATTACCGGAGTACTCGTCCTTGACGGCGTAGTTGAAGTCGTACTTGGCAGGTGCAGGAGCAGGTGTAGGGGCTGCATAGCCATAGGCTGGGGGCTGATCAGGGCGGGCGAGGGCCACGACCACAAGTGTGGCAATGATGATGAACTGGAACATATTTCAAAATTACAGATATAAGGGTGTGTGTGTGTGTATATGTGTGTGTGAAACTACGGTTATCGGGATGTAAAGCCTTGTTTCAATTCTGTTTCTGATGAGTTGCAGGTTGACTTAACTGACTTACCTTGGGAGACATGTTGAGGATGAGCTTCTAACTGATGAAAAGCGGAGAACGCGTTCACTTTATATACTCTAAGCTCCACCCTACGCAATGACGTCACGGCCTTCTGATGATGTCTAACACACCTCAGGGATGTTCCCTGTGTGGCCATTCACTCCTCATTCGCTTTTTCATTATATTTATCAAATCAGAATTAAATGCATAAATATATTTTATCAATTTCCATTATCAGTATATATATATATATATATATATATATATATATATATATATATATATATATATATATTATATATATATATATATATATATATATATATATATATCGCCAAAATATGTGTGATTTATGCAAGTGTAGGCAAATATCATATATACAGTTATGCACAGTGCATGTTTAGGAGTATAAAATCTTGCATACATACATTGCTAATGCTTATGTATAAACATACATCTGATATATATGTTAAGATGTACTTTTATACAATTTTGTATACATATGTATATATGAACATGTATATAAATGTGTGCTTTTTGTATGGGCATGTGTAAATGTAATAAGTCTTATGAACAAAGGCAAAACACTTTTATACACGCATAATATATGAATACGCTTCACACAAAAATATACATATGCACTATGTGTCTATACAAGATTTTAGAAGGATAGATTATTTTAAATTATCTGCCGCGTCAACAGCTAAGGTCATTATCGGCGAATGGCTTGTGGGATTGAAGTGTTAAACATTTAAAAATCTATCAATAGTCTTTTATATGAAAAATCAAATAATAATAAACATTATATTAAAAATCACAGTATAAACATTATGCTTGAAGAGTATAAAAATACTGCATAAATATGCATAATCAAATTTTTTTTAAAATATTTGTCTCACTTAGGAAACTAGTAAGACCTATCGCACAATCATCCCCCCACTATATTTTTTCAGGGGAAAAAGGAGCACCTGTGATGAAATGGAATACAATTCCAAAGAGTTCAAAGAGAGAGAACTTGTAACGCTTTTTTTAGTTGCTTAACGGAATAATTTATATTTACAGGGTGGTACCATGCGATACGAAATTATATAGATGAGTGACACCTCTGACCAGCATTCAAACCCATTCGCTCTAGACGAAAACGTTTGAATTTCTATTTGGATGTTATCTGGAAATGGTAGATTAGAATCTTGGCCAGGTTACTACACTTCTATCATTTTTACTGCGCCAGTGCTTATTCTTCCCCCTCCTAGCTACGCCAATGATTCATACACTCAGTAATTGTATTCATGTGTATTGACATATATCATTACTGACATTAGCTTCACTACTATTAATATACATATACCAGGGAAAGTGGGAGAACGTGCAGCAAAAGTTTCATACCTCTAGTTGAACAAAAGCCCTGAGTGTTGATAAACTCAATACACGGTTATGTGGATCTGACAGTCCTGCCATTAGACTTTCTCTCTCTCTTTTCCGACTATTCTGCTCAGTTGTATTCATTTTGTCTCCTGTCATAGCTTAAGCAATGGGGTTCTATCAACAGAAAGCCATCTTTCTTTCAGTGATTTTTTTTTTTTTTTTTTTTTTGGGGGGGTGGGATTTTCAACCCACGTAATCCTTTTATTCTAAATTTCCTGTTGGTTGCCTTGATTCAAAACACCATGTTTAGATCTGTATGCATTTATACATATATATATGATATAAATATATCACGCGTATATATACTTTCCATATATACATATTCTATCTGTATCTTATATATACAAACATATATATGTGTGTGTGTGTGTGTGTGCATGTTTTTTTTTTTTTTTTTTTTTTTGTATTCTTATATATATATTTAAAAATGTGTTTGCATGTCTTTGTATTTATATATATATGAATGTGTGTGCATGTCTATATGTTCATGTGTGTGTGTGTGTGCGCACGTATGTATAAATACATGTGTATGTATGTGTATATGTGGTTTTGTATATATGTGGTTATGTATATGCGCGTTTGTATATGTGTAGGTACATACGTTCATATACATTTAAGAGTCTATGTATATCATCCGTTTATATAGAAAAGAGATGAGATGTTTCACTGTATATACAGACTATGTATACATCTCTTACACCTCAAAAAGATTTTTTTTTTTTCATCCATGGCTCTACTAACAAACAAAACTAATTTTCATGATTTATTTACAAATATACAGTGTAGAGGCTTTCCTTAATAAATATAACCCAACTAGATTTTCTATTTAAGCATATGAAGGGGCTGGCTTGTAAGCAGGCTGTTCGGCAGGGTACTGAGCCTCACCCTCGTAGCTGACATCGGCCACGAAGCCAGAGTCGCCGTTGACAGTGTAGGTGACCTTCTGCAGACGGCCGTCAGGAAGCTGAACGTAGTAGGATCCTTGTGTGTCATAACCGTCGCGAGCCTCCTGGTGGCCGAAGTCGTTACCGGAGTATTCGTCCTTGACGGCGTAGTTGAAGTCGTACTTGGCAGGTGCAGGAGCAGGTGTAGGGGCTGCATAGCCATAGGCTGGGGGCTGGTCAGGGCGGGCGAGGGCCACAGCCACAAGGGCGGCAATGATGATGAACTGGAACATATTTCAAAATTATATAGATGTGTGTGTGTGACTGCAGTTATCGGGATATAAAGCCTTATTGCCATTCTGTTTCTGATGAGTTGCTGACTTACCTTGGGAGACATGTTGAGGATGAGCTTCTAACTGATGAAAAGCGGAGAACGTGTTCACTTTATATACTCTAAGCTCCACCCTACGCAATGACGTCACGGCCTTCAGATGATGTCTAACACTACCTCAGGGATGTTCCCTGTGTAGCCATTCACTCATCATTCGCTTTTTCATTATATTTATCAAATATGAATTTAATGTATATATACATTTTATCCATTTTCATTATTAATAGTACCAGTAGCTTTTTATTATTATACAAAATCATGATAAAAAAAAAGTACGTTTGACTCTACATAAAACTATGTAAGTCGTGAATTTGTTTTCCCGTAGCAGTTTCTTGAAAGAAAATCATTTATATGCATTTGTGTACATTAATTTACGCACAAACATACATGCATGCATACACACACGAAATATATATATATATATATATATATATATATATATATATATATATATATATATATATATATGTATATATATGTTCATATATAGAAAACAGTAGAAAAATAAGACTCAAATGTATATACATATATATAATATATATAACATGTAAATATAATATATAAATATATATATATTAATATATATTCGCCAAAATACATGTGTGATTTATGCAAGTGTAGATAAATTTCCCATATACATTTATGCACAGTGTATGTTTTTAAGTATAAAATCTTACGTACATATATTGCTAATGCTTATGTATAAAAATACATCTGATATGTTTGTATAGATGTAATTATATACAATTTTGTATACCTATGCATCTATAAACATATATCTAAATGTGTGTTTTTGTATGGGTATGAACATTTACGCAAACGTCCTATGAACAAAGCAAAACACTTTCATACACGCATACATACATGCTATACGCGTAACACAAAAATATGCATATGCACTATATGTGTATACAAGATTTTAGAAGGATAGATTATTTAAAATTATCTGCCGCGTCAACAGCTAAGTCATTAGCGGTGAATAGCTTGTGGGATTGAAATGTAAAACGTTTAATAATTTATCAATAGTTTTTATATGAAAAATTAGATAGTAATAAACGTTATATTAAAAATCACAGTATAAATATGGTTGAAAAGAATGCTGCATAAATATGCATAATTATTATTTTTTTTTTCTCTCTCTCTCTCTCACTAGTAAGACCTAAGGCACAATCATCCCCCACTACATTTTTCAAGGGGAATAAAGGTACCTGGGATTAAATAGAATAAAATTCCAGAGAGTTCATAGAGAGAGAACTTGTGACACTTCTTCCAGTCGCTTCACATAACTTCACATGACCAGACTAGACAAAAAACGGTTTAATTTCTATTTGGATGTTATCTGGAATCGGTAGATTAGAATCTTGATCAGGATACTACACTTTTAAATTTTTCTGTACAAGATATGCGCCAGTGCCTATTCTTCCCTCTCCTAGCTACGCCAATGATTCATGCATTCAGTAATTGTATTCGTGTGTATAGACATATATCTGTATTGACATTAGCTTCACTACT
The DNA here is from genome assembly GCF_015228065.2 of Penaeus monodon. NCBI lineage: Eukaryota > Metazoa > Arthropoda > Malacostraca > Decapoda > Penaeidae > Penaeus > Penaeus monodon. The sequence continues at coordinate 48,254,441 of NC_051388.1, read as the reverse complement.
CTTAATATATGGTGACACCTACTAAGGTGAGATACATATACCAGGGAAAATGGGAGAAAGTGTAGCAAAAGTCTCATTGCTCTCGTTGAACAAAAGCCCTGAGTGTTGACAAACTTTGATAGTCCTGCCATTAGGCTTTTTCTTTTTCTTTTGCCTACTATTCTGTTCAGGTGTATTCATTTGGATTCCCGGCATAATTTAAGCAATGGGGTTCAATCAAGGGAAAGCCATCCTTCGAAGGAAAAGGCATTATTCTCCGAAATCCCATCGGTGATTTTCTATATTTCGTGATCGTTGACTTAATTAAAAACACCGTGTCTAGATCTCTATGTGTTATATCACACGCATATATACTTTCGATATATATATATATATATATATATATATATATATATATATATATATATATATATATATATATGTATGTCTATCTATTCATATATATGTGTGTGGATGCGCGCATGTATAAACATGTGTATGTATGTATACATGTGATTATATATATGCGTGTTTGTATATGTGTGTAGGCACATACATTCATATACATTTAGGAGCCTATGTATATCATCCGTTTATATAGAGTAGAGGAGATGAGATGTTTCAATGTATATACAAACTATGCATACATCTCTTACACCTCAAAAAGATATTTGTTTCTCTTTCATCCATGGCTCTACTAACAAACAAAACTAATTTTCATGATTTATTTACAAATATACAGTGTAGAGGCTTTCCTTAATAAATATCATAACCCAACTAGATTATCGATCTAAGCATATGAAGGGGCGGGCTTGTAAGCAGGCTGTTCGGCAGGGTACTGAGCCTCACCCTCGTAACTGACGTCGGCCACGAAGCCAGAGTCGCCGTTGACAGTGTAGGTGACCTTCTGCAGACGACCGTCAGGAAGCTGAACGTAGTAGGAACCCTGGGTGTCATAACCGTCGCGGGCCTCTTGGTGGCCAAAGTCGTTACCAGAGTACTCGTCCTTGACGGCGTAGTTGAAGTCGTACTTGGCAGGTGCAGGAGCAGGTGTAGGGGCTGCATAGCCATAGGCTGGGGGCTTGATCAGGGCGGGCGAGGGCCACAGCCGCAAGGGCGGCAATGATGATGAACTGGAACAAATTTCAAAATTATATAGATATGTGTGTGTGTGTAACTACGGTTATCAGGATATAAAGCCTTATTTCCATTCTGTTTTTTATGAGCTGCAGGTTGACTTGGCTGACTTACCTTGGGAGACATGTTGAGGATGAGCTTCTAACTGATGAAAAGCGGAGAACGCGTTCACTTTATATACTCTAAGCTCCACCCTACGCAATGACGTCACGGCCTTCAGATGATGTCTAACACAACCCCAGGGATGTTCCCTGTGTGACCATTCACTCATCATTCGCTTTTTCATTACATTTATCAAATATGGATTAAATGTATTTATATTATCCATTTCCATTATAAGTAGTGACAGTAACTTTTTATTATTATACAAAATCATGATAAAAATAGGTACATTTGACTCTACATAAAACTATGTAATTCGTGAATTTGTTCTCCTGTAGCAATTTCTTGAAAAAAAAAATCATGTATATGCATTTGTAAACATTTAAATACGCACAAGCATACATACACACACACACACACACACACACACACACACACACAAAAAATCACAACAACACACCACACACAAACACACACACACACAACACTACACACATATTAATTATATCAATATAATATTATATATATATATAATATATGTATGTATAATATTCATATTTAGAAAACAGTAGAAAAATAAGATCAATGAATATAACTATATATAAATATAAACATGTATATTAAATATATATAAACACAAAAATACATGTGTGATTTATGCGTGTAGATAAATTTCACATATACAGTTATGCACAGTGTATGTTTATGAGAATAAAATCTTGCTAATGTTTATGTATAAACATAAATCTAATATGTTTGTATAGATTTATTTATATATAATTTTGTATACCTATGTATCTATAAACATGTATATAAATGTGTGTTTTGTATAGGTGTGTACATTTACGCAAACGTTATATGTCCTATGAACAAAAAACACTTTCATACACGCATGCATACATGCTATACGCGTAACACAAAAATATGCATATGCACTATATGTGTATACAAGATTTTAGAAGGATAGATTATTTAAAACTATCTGCCGCGTCAAAAGCTAAGTCATTAGCGGTGAATAGCTTGTGGGATTGAAATATCAATAGATTTTATATGAAAAATTAGTAATAAACGGTTTATTAAAGATCACAGTATAAATATTATGCTTGAAAAGTATGAGAATGCTGCATAAATATGCATAATTATTATTATTTTTTTTAAATATTTCTCACTCACCAGTAAGACCTAAGGCACAATCATCCCCACTACATTTTTCAGGGGAAATAAGGGCACCTGTGATTAAATGGAATAAGATTCCAGAGAGTTCAAAGACAGATAACTTGTGACGCTTCTTCCAGTCGCTTCACATAACTTAATAGTTTATATTTACAGGGTTGTATCATGCGATACGAAATTATATATATGTGTGGCACCTTCTCTGATCAGTATTCAAACCCATATCCTATAGACAAAAAACGGTTTAATTTCTATTTGGATGTTATCTGGAATCGGTAGATTAGAATCTTGATCAGGATACTACACTTTTAAATTTTACTGTACACGATATACGCCAGTGCCTATTCTTCCCTCTCCTAGCTACGCCAATGATTCATGCATTCAGTAATTGTATTCGTGTATATAGACATATATCTATATTGACATTAGCTTCACTACTCTTAATATATGGTGACACCTTCTAAGTGAGATACTATATCAGGGAAATGGGGAAAGTGTAGCAAAAGTCCCATTGCTCTCGTTGAACAAAGCCCTGAGTGTTGACAAACTTTGACAGTCCTGCCATTAGGCTTTTTCTTTTTCTTCTGCCTACTATTCTGCTCCGGTGTATTCATTTGGTTTCTCGGTATAATTTAAGCAATGGGGTTCAGTCAAGGGAAAACCATCCTTCAAGGAAAAGGCATTACTCTCCGAAATCCCATCGGCGATTTTTTTTTTTTTTTTTTTTTTGGGGGGGAGGGGTGTCGTTTGCCTCAATCCCACGTAATCCTTCTATTCTATATTTCGTGTTCGATGCCTTAATTAAAAACACCGTATCTAGATCTGTATGTGTTATGTCACACGTATATATACTTTCGATATATATATATATATATAATATATATATATATATTATATTTAATATATATAATCTGTATATATGTATTCTATCTGTATCTTATGCATAAACATATATGTGTGTGTATGTGTGCATGTCTTGTACAACCACACACCACACACGACCACTGCACAACCACAACACACACACACCTTATATATATATATATATATGATATTAGTCCAAGTTATATGTATATATATATGCATGTCTATATATTCATATATATGTGTGTGGATGCGCGCATGTATAAACATGTGTATGTATGCATAATGTGATTATATATATCGCGTGTTGATATGTGGTGTAGGCACATACATCCATATACATTTAGGAGCCTATGTATAATACAGTTTATATAGAGTAGAGGAGATGATGATGTTTCAGTGTATATACAACTATGTAGTCTTATCACCTCAAAAAGATATTTGTTTTCTTTCACCATGGCTTCTACTATACAACAAAACTAATTTTCATTATCTATTTACAATTATACAGTGTAAAGGGTCTCCTTAATAAATATAATCACAGCCCAACTGGATTCTCGATTTTAAACATATGAAGGGGCGGGCTTGTAAGCAGGCTGTTCGGCAGGGTACTGAGCCTCACCCTCGTAGCTGACGTCAGCCACGAAGCCAGAGCGCCTGTTGACAGTGTAGGTGACCTTCTGCAGACGACGTCAGGAAGCTGAACGTAGTAGAACCCTGGGTGTCCATAACCGTCGCGGGACCTCTTGGTGGCAAAGTCGTTACCTAGAGTACTCGTCCTTGACGGCGTAGTTGAAGTCGTACTTGGCAGGTGCAGGAGCAGGTGTAGGGGCTGCATAACCATAAGCTGGAGCTTGATCAGGGCGGGCGAGGGCCACGGCCGTAAGGGCGGCAATGATGATGAACTGAAACATATTTCAAAATTACATTTAAAAAATAAAAATAGTTAACTAAATAAATAACTGCGGTTATCGGGATATAAAGCCTTATTTCCATTCTGTTTCTTGAGTTGCAAGTCAACCTGGCAGACTTACCTTGGGAGACATGTTGAGGATGAGCTTCTAGCTGATTGAGATCGGTTTATATACTCTAAGCTCCACCCTACGCAGTGACGTCACGGCCTTCAGAGGATGTCTAACACAACGTAAGGGATATTCCCTGTGTGGCCGTTCATTCATCATTCGCTTTTTCATTATATTTATCAAATATGAATTTAGTTTACAAATATATTTATGCATTTTAATTATTAGTAGTTAAAATAGCTGCTTCTTAACATGCAAAATCATTGTAAATAGAAGCATATTTGACTTTATCCGCATATTGTTATGTATAAAACTATGAAAGTCATGAATTTGTTTTCCCATAGCAATATCTTTAGAAAAATCATGCGTATGCATTTGTATATACTTATTTACATACAAACATACAAACACACACACGCGCGCACGTGCACGCATGGACGCGCACGCACGCGCACACACACATACACATACACACACACAAAACACAAACAACACAAACACACACACACACACACAAACAACACAATATATTATATATATATATATATATATATATATATGTTTATATTAAAGAAAACAGTAAAAAAGTCAGATGACTATTTCAGAACAGATGTGCTATGACTAAATTTATGCACATATACACATCATTTATAGTATAATAATCCTATATGTATATAAATTATATATAATCTGATATATATATGTATATGTATATTTCCTATATGCACACACATAGAATATGTGTAGCTATGTACAGTGCTGTTTATAAGCTAAAAACTTCCATACATTGCTAATATTTATGTTTAAACATACTTCTGATATGTATGTTATACAATTTGAATAATATATATAACATACATATATAAAGCAGTTTATGCATATGGTTTTTGTATGCGTACAAACATATGTTTAAACGCAAACATAATAAGTACTATGAACAAAGGCAAAGCACTTTATACACGCATCATATGCATGTATACGCATAACACAAAATACACAGTGTGTGTATACAAGATTATAAAAAGATTGACTTTACGTTTTAAACTACCTGCGTCGTCAACAGCTAAGGTCATTAGCGGTGAATATTTTACGTGGGATTAAAATTTCAAATATTTAAAAGTTTAAATTATTAAAGTAAAGTCTTTTATAAGGACAATATTATAATAAAAATATTAAAATCAAGGCATAAATATTTATGCTTGAAGTATGATATTACTGCATAATATTACTCATAACTGAATTTTGTTTGAAATATTATTTCCCTTCAGAACCTAGTAAAATTGATATGTCACAATCCTCCCCAATGCATTTCTAAGGGAAATAGGGCACTGTGATGAAAATGATTAAGATTCCAGAGCGCCCAGAAGAAAGGTAGTGAACGTGATGTACCCTACTTAGTTACTAGATCTCAGACTAGGACAGTTCCCCCTCCAGAGAGCAACAGCAGTTGGCTCAGCACCATCTGTGAGCACATGTACCCAGCCACCTGTGTGAATTCCAATCCCTCGAGCATTTATATTTTACTGTACTTTTATTTTCACTTTTTAGCTTCTTTACGGCCTCAATATATATTTCAATTTCTTTTCAAAAGTTGAATAAGTTTCACTTGGTTTTTAAATAAGATATATCAAAATGATTCTTAAAGGCAAACGAGGAGTCTTGGCGCCCGGCCTCACTGGACGCTTCTGGTGTTTTTTTTTTTTGGGCGTCTACAATAGAGAGAGATAAGTTATTTTTCGTTGTTACAGAGGCCAGTTAAGGGTTGTTATGTATATTATAATATTGAAATATACAAACTGATACATGAGCGGACGCATGTATGTATAGTTTATTCGTGTATTTTATGAGTATATATATGTGTTGTGTATATGTATATGCCATTGAAATAATTATATGTGTGAGTGTAGGCACATAATCATCCGAGTCTACATATATCATCCGTTTATATAATTAGAAGGGATGAGGTGCTTCAATGTATATACAGATATGCATGCAGCTATTACACCTCAAATAGATATTTTATTTTCTATCATCATGGCTCTACTAACGAACAAAACTATTTTCATTATTTATTTAAAATATACAGTGTAAAGGTCTCCTTAATAAATATCACAACCGAACTAGACTATCGATCACAAATGAAGAGGCGGGCTTGTATACAGCTGTTCGGCAGGGTACTGAGACCTCACCCTCGTACTGACGTCGGCCACGAAGCCAGATGTCGCCGTTGACAGTGTAGGTGACCTTCTGTAGACGACCGTCAGGAAGCTGAACATAGTAGGATCCTTGTGTGTCCATAACCGTCGCGGGCCTCTGGTGGCCGAAGTCGTTACCGGAGTACTCGTCCTTGACGCGTAGTTGAAGTCGTATTTGCAGGTGCAGGAGCGGTGTAGGCTGCATATCCAAGGCTTGGGGGCTGATCAGGGCGGCACAAGCCACGGCCACAAGGGCGGCAATGATGAGAACTGGAACATATTTCAGAGTTACATTTAGTAATATATATATAAATATATATATATATATATATATATATATATATATATATATATACATATATATTAACTGAGGTTATCGCGATATAAGCCTTATTTCCAATCTGTTTCTGATAAGTTGCAGGTTAACTTGGCTGACATACCTTGGGAGACATGCTTGAGGGTGAGCTTCTTTCTATGATGGAGATCGGAGAACGCGTTCACTTTATATACTCTAAGCTCCCCCTACGCAATGACGTCACGCCTTCAAAGGATGTCTAACACAACCTCAAAGATGTTCCCTGTGTGGCCGTTCACTCATCACTCTATTTTATTATTATATTCATTGGCTCTGAATTAAATGAACATGTGTATTGTTTATTATCATTATTAGTGACAATAACTAGTAATCTCAAGTATGTTGTAAAATCAGAATGGATAAAAGCTCTCTCTATAGAAGTTATATTTCACTTTTCCTTAGCAGTCTCTTGAAAAAATGGTGAAATGCCATATGCACGTATATATGTATGTGTGTATGTGTATGTGTATATGTATATATATTGTGTATATACATACGTATATACATATATATACATACTTATATCTCTTTTTATATAAAATGAAAATAAACAACTAGAATATGTTGTAGAAAGGTAAGACGGTCATTTTGAAATATAGTTCATGTGTTTGCATCTCCAAATACATACGCATATATTTATCTATGTATATAGTTAACTCATTCACCTAGCGTTATGTGATTTCTGCAAGTAAAGAAAGTGTACATAGCTGTACACAGTGCAAATTTATGAGTATAAATACTTTGTGTGTATATATATATATATATATATATATATATATATATATATATATATATTACTGCAAACGTTTTTTTTCTTTCTATATATAAATATTTACTTCCACTCAAAGCACATACGCACCATGAGTGTATTCAGGGCTTTAGCAAGGGGCAACTGTGATGGAAAATGGATTAAGATTCCAGAATGTTCAAAAAGAAAGGATTTTTGAGGCTTATTTCGTTTTCCTCACATATCGGAATAGTTTATATTTACAGGGTGTTATTATGTGATATGCACTTATATAAATGTGTGGCGCCTTCCCTGATAAGGATCGACCTCACCCAACTGCTAGACAAAAACGGCTTAATTTATACGTTTTCCCTGACTTATCTGGAATGGTTAGGGAAGAATATTGCTCAAGAGGGGTATTTAACGTTTGTGTTTCAACAATGACACGATGATATGCGTCACTGGTGACCGTTTCCTGTTAGCTGTTGCTCTAGTTACACAAAAAGTTACGTGCCCATTGTGCTCCTCTCATGCCAATGATTGGTATGCATAGTGTTTCTGCATTCATACGTTTAGTCATAAATCAGTATCAGCATCTTTAATCTTATTAAATGCACCATCATCGCTTTATTACTATAGTCAGTATGTGGTGACCCCTACTAAGGTGAGATAAATATACCTAGGCGAAGTGGGAGAAAGTGCAGCATCAAACTCAAAGCTGCAGTTGGGCAAAAGCCCCGAGTGTTAACAAACTCTTTTTCTTGCAAGTCTACTTCTATTCGGCAGAATTTTATTCTTTTTATTCTTTTGCAATTTAATTTTGTTTCAATGCCCACTTCTCGATATGGGACTGAATCAAAGGACAGACATCAGTGAACCAAAAGCAGTCCCCGAAATCCCATCGATTATTTTTTATGGTTGTGTCGCTTGTCACTCTTCTTTCTTTTTTAAACCCACGTAATCGCCCTACTATAAAGTTCTTGTTTTTGCCCGTTGCCCCAGTTCACCATATCTGTATCTGTGTACATATGTGTGTTTAGGAGCTATAAATACATACATACATCCTGGCACACACATATATATGTATATATACATGTTATATTATGTATATATAATATACATATATGCATATTCTATGCATGCAATATTTATACACACACACACACACACACACACACACACACACACACACACACACACACATATATATATATATATATATATATATATATATATATATGTATTAAATATATATATATATATATAATGTATAATGTACCTACATTAGGCATGCATATATATATATATATATATATATATATATATATATATATATATATATATATATATACATATATATATGTATGTATATGTATATATGTATGTATATGTATATATTATTTACATATATGTTTATGTATTTACACGTGTGTGTGTGTGTGTGCGTGCGTGCATACATTATATGTATCAAAGTATAAGTAAAATAACCGGAATTATTTATGTTCTACTAAACAACGGAAAGATCTGGAAGATTTATTTACACCTTTGAAAAAATTACATAATAAATATCACAGACAAACCAGGTTTTCGATCTAAGCATATGAAGGGGTGGGCTTGTAAGCAGGCTGTTCGGCAGGGTACTGAGCCTCGCCCTCGTAGCTGACCTCGGCTACGAAGCCAGAGTCGCCGTTGACAGTGTAGGTTACCTTCTGCAGACGACCGTCAGGAAGCTGAACGTAGTAGGAACCCTGGGTGTCATAACCGTCGCGGGCCTCCTGGTGGCCGAAAATCGTTACCGGAGTACTCGTCCTTGACGGCGTAGTTGAAATCGTACTTGGCAGGTGCAGGAGCAGGTGTAGGGGCTGCATATCCATAGGCTGGGGGCTGATCAGGGCGGGCGAGGGCCACGACCACAAGGGCAGCAAAGATGATGAACTGAAACATATTAAGGGATCTACTATGAAGGGGCACACGACTTGAAATGCTAAATGCTAAAATTGCCATTTCTCACAGACCTCAACTAAGTTTGCTTGGATGACCCACCTTGGGAGACATACTGCGATGAGTTATTAACTGATACGGATCGAAGTACGCGTTCTCTTTATATTCTTTTAGCTCCACCCTTTGGGCTGACGTCAAGACCTTCAGAAAAGAAGCCTAATGACACCCTAGCCTCAGGGATGTGCATTCGCTAACTCATCACTCTACTTTAACCTCTCACAGGAAATGTGTATATGCACATGCAAAAAGATACAGTGTGTACATATGACTATAGGTAGGTAGATAAATAGTGATACTGATATTTTGGTACGTACATTTAAACACAGACACACATCCCCACACATATACACATACATATACATATACAGTTTATATGCATATATGTGTGTATATTCATATATACATATATTTAAGTGTGTCATGTATGTATATATTGTATATGTGTATGAAAGGAAAAAAGTACTCCAGCTTTGTAGCTTAAGCTAATATGGCTGAAATCGACAGTATGATCAAGAGAAATATGTGTTTACTTATGAAAGCGTTGCGTCAGAGGTGT
>NC_051388.1:48209330-48211830 GCF_015228065.2 Penaeus monodon | reverse complement strand
GGCAACCTAGAAAAAAAAAAAAAAAAAAAAAAACAGTGATGCAAAGACATAACCCTTTTCCAAGAGTTACCGTGCGCCGTTCTACACATAGTATATAAGACCAGACCAAGTAAATATACTTTCTTCATTTAACAAAAGGTGCTTTACTCTACGGGAATAAAACACCCCATATAAACAAGTTTCGCCTGTTCTTAGTCTTTCTATTATCAATAATAGTCGTTACCTTACTATCATCCTTCATTAATGTTATTAACGCTCATCTAACTAAGATACTTAAGCACATTAACGAAGTGATAATATAGCTTTAAGAGATGAAATTTGATTTCACTTATTTTCAACATCGCAGTATTATGACAATAATAATATTTGCTAAACCGCCGATATAATGATAGTTAACATAATTGCTATTACAGTTGTTAGCGGTAGTGATATTGTTATTGTTATTGTCATTCCTTTATCTTTGTTAATTTTGTTATAATCAATATACGTTGAACATACAACTAACAATATTAATATCTATAGTATTGTCATTGTTATTATGATTACTATTTATTATTATTGTTGTTGTTGTTGTTATTATTATTATTATTATTATTATTATTATTATTATTATTATTATTATTATTGTTGTTGTTGTTGTTGTTGTTGTTGTTGTTGTTGTTGTTTTTGTTGTTGTTCTTCTTATTATTATTACTATTACTATTATTTTTATCTTTATTATTATCATTATTATCATCAATATTATTGTTATTATTTTATTACTATTGTTATCATTACTGTTATCATTACCGTTCTTCTTACTATTAAGAATATTATTATGCTTTTATCATCATCATCATCATCATCATCATCATCATCATCATCATCATCATCATTATTATCATTATTATCATCATCATCTTACTATTATTGCTACTACTATTTTATTATTATCTTTACTATAATTATTATTGTCATTATTAGTAGTATTACTATTGTTGTTGTTGTTATCATCATCGACATTATTATTCTTATTATCATCATCATCATTATTATTGTTATCATCGTTATTGCAATTTTATTATCGATATTATCGTTTTCATAATTTTCTTTATGATCATGATAACCACTTTTATCATTATTATTTCGATCATCATCGTTATTATTGTTGTTATTATTAATATTATTGTTGTTGTTGTTGGTGTTGTTGTTGTTGTTATTATTATTATTATTATTATTATTATTATTATTATTATTATTATTATTATTTTATTATTATTATTATTATTATTATTATTATTAGCATTTTATTGTTTTTCTTATTATTGTTATTTATTATCATTATTATTATTGTTATTATACTACTACTACTACTGATAATAATCATTATGATTACTATTATCATTATTATTACTACTACTATTATTATTATCATTATTATTATTATTATCATTATTATTATTATTATCATCATTATTATTATCATTATTATTTTTACTATTTTATTGCCATTATTGTTACTACTATTATCATCATTATTGTTATTGATAATGTCATTATCATTATTATCATTATTAGTACTATAATTTTTATTAGCATTAGTATCAATATTATTTTTGAATAATATTGTTGTAATTTCATTATCATTATAATCATGACTTATCATTATATTTATCATAATTATTATCATTGATATTATTAGTATTATCATTACCATTGTTATCATTATCGTCCTTACCGTTATCATTGCTACAATCAAAAGTATCATTATTATCTATGTTATTGGCAATATTATCATTAATATTATCGTTTTCATCTTCCCTTATTGTCATTATCATTATCATATCATAATTATTAATATTATCGTCATTTTTATCATTAGCATTTTTATGATCATTATAATAATTATAATCATTATCATTTTCATTATCATCCTTACCGTTATCATTGCAACAACCAAAATTATCATTATTATCTCTGTTATCACTAATATTGTCATTTTCATCTTTCCTTATTGCCATTACTATCATTGTCATTATCATTATCATATCATAATTATTAATATTATCGTCATTTTTATCATTAGCATTATTATGATTATTATAATAATTATAATCATTATAATTTTCGTTATTTTACCATAATCATTATCATTTTCATTATTATTATCTTAATCGTTAATTATAATGGTTATCATTATTATTATTATCGTTATCAACAATAGTATCTATCATTATTATTTCAAACATTATTCAAAGTAGTTGTAGTAGTAGTAGTAGTGATAGTTTGGTAATCATAGACAAAAGGAGGAAATAGACTGGGTACGGGAACAACATGAATAATTCCTTTTGTTTGTTAATTTTGTTACGTTAACAATAAACTATTCCTCAATATTCCTTATATGGGACTACTGCTGTTATCACATGTAGTTGTCATCATTGTTATTACGTAAAGGTAATTATCATTTGTTTACACTGTATTTCTATTATTTTTGATTACTCATTTTCTCTCCTAATCCACA
>NC_051388.1:48169330-48171830 GCF_015228065.2 Penaeus monodon | reverse complement strand
TATCTTTACCTACCAAATACAGGTACTGTACATTTGCCCATGTTTTACACTTACTTTATCTCTATCTTTCTATAAATTTGTCAGTATGTCCATATATATATATATATATATATATATATATATACGTATGTATTATGCATATCATATATAAGTATCATATATATAACTTATGTGCATTATAGATATACGTAAGTAAGGTAAGTAGGTTAACAAAGTTTTCGTTATTAAAAAAAGTGAAATATAAATGCAAAAAAATATCGACGATTTCGGTGTGCCACCGGAGCATCCCCGAGTGTCTGTTCGTGAACAGGGCTATTAAGTGTGAGCGGAGACCCTTTCCTCCTTTTCCATATATAACCCGCACGGTAGCCTAGTTACTACATATCTTCGAATTCTTCATAATGATCGCAAATATGAGCAGGGGCCTGTGGTACGAAATTGTGTAATTTGTTACGTAATTCTCTGATAATTTTTTTCTTATTTATATTGGTATCTATTTCATTACTGATAACATGAATGTCCTTTCCTAGACCGCCGTTGTTCTGGCCCTTGTGGCTGTTGCTGCTCCCTCACGGCCTGCCTAAGGCTATGAGCCCCATACGAGGTTAGTTTAAATTTGCATTTTCTTCTCTACAGTATGTCTTGTACGCCTTAAGATAATTCTTCACATCTGAAAGGGTACATAATAGTCTGAAATAACCACAGTACACTGTATCCTATACACCTGTAGAACAAGCAATATATAACACCCCTGACAAAGAGAATAACCAACAAGACAACTACTTTTTTTCTATCACGTTGCAAAGCTACATATGTGCAGAACTTATCAGTGCTGACACTATCATGGAATCTAGAAATCGTTTCTCCATATACAGATTTTATCATAAAAACTAAATCCCGCCAAGATACCCAAGGGGCACAGATTAAGAAAATGGATGGGAGAATCATCATTATATATTTATTACATGCATTTTCTTTCTTTAACAGAATGGTTATTTGTCATTAAGAACAAAAATTCAAAGTATATATTTGCAGGAACTGTTAAGTACGACTTTAACTACGCTCTTAAGGATGACTACTCCGGCAACGAATTCGGTCACCAGGAGGCCCGTAACGGATACCACACCCACGGTTCCTACTACGTCCTGCTTCCCGACGGCCGTGTGCAGAGGTCGCTTACACTGTCAACGGCGACTTCGGTTACGTGGCCGAGGTCAGATACGAGGGTGAGGCCCAATACTCTGAGTACAAACCTGCACCTGCCTGTAACCGTTTGGTCGCTAGTTTGTTCGACCCCGCGGTAACAAGCGATGATGGTCGCTTGCAATTCGCCGCGCCTCGATAACGCGAGGGGTGGCCGCTCGTGATTGGTCATTCCTTGTTCGGTGATTCCTCTCTTTTGTGTATATATACGGCTATTCTTTGTAAAATACTTAATTGTCATCCTCAGCTCTGAAGAAACTCTGCAGTTAGCCACGGCTACATGCCTACAAGCCCGCGCCTTCTTACAAGCCAACCCCTGCCTACAAGCCTGCGCCTTCTTATAAGTCAAAGCCAACCCCTGCCTACGCCTAATATATATTTTGGACAGCGATACTTTATTTTTTCTAATGTAAAATGTAAAATGATTAATCGTATTTCTTATCCCTTATCCACGAGCATTGTGAAGAAGTCCATCTTATACCTTTTATTTTTCAATTTTTCTCTCTTTTTCCTGTCTCTCTTTAGTTGTAAGAAGATAAATAGCTTAACATATCAAATTCCTTTGTTAGTTAGTTTAACATATCAAATTCCTTTGTTTGTTTAACATATCAAATTCCTTTGTTAGTTTAACATATAAAATTCCTTGTTCCCAAGGCCTTTGTCAAAGTGAAAAATACTGCGAAAAATTTGTGCTACACACAAATTTTTATATTGTCAGATGATTATATATAGATATGTCTGTGTGTGTATGTGTGTGTGTGTGCATAATAACGGAAAACATACATATTTGTACTGTAGTGCTTTCAAAACAAAAAATCAAAATATATATACATATAAAATACACATATACACACACACACATTTATATGTATATATTTATATATATGTATATATATATATATTTATATTTATGCATATATATATATGTGTGTGAGTGTGTCCATGTATATATATATATATATATATATATATATATATATATATATATATATATATATATTATATATATCAATATATATATCATATTATATAATATGTGTGTGAGTGTGTATGTGTTTATATGTACATACATATACAATATGTATATGTAATGTACATATATACATATATTATATATATACACATATACATGTATTATGTTGTTAAGTAACATTCATATTATATTTATTCATATAATTTGTGTGTGTTTAAGTAACATTCATATGTTCATTTATTATAATTTGTGTTTCTTTTGTTAATCATATCTATTATATATATTATACAATAGTATATATATAACTATATATCAAACGCCTCT
>NC_051388.1:48159830-48169230 GCF_015228065.2 Penaeus monodon | reverse complement strand
ACAAAACACACGCGCGCACGTGCACGCATGGACGCGCACGCACGCGCACACACACATACACATACACACACACAACACACACACACACACACACACACACACACACATATATATATATATATATATATATATATATATATATATATATTGTTTATATAAAGAAAACAGTAAAAAAGTCAGATGACTATTTCAGAACAGATGTGCTATGCGTATATATTTATGCACATATACACATGCATTTATGTATGTATATATACATGTATATGTATATAAATATATATATATATATATATTATATGTATATGTATATATTTCCTATATGCACACACCAATAGAATATGTGTGAGTTATGTACAGTGCATGTTTATAAGTATAAAAACTTCCATGCATTGCTAATATTTATGTTTAAACATACTTCTGATATGTATGTATATACAACTTTGAATACATATATATAAGCATACATATATAAACATGTATATGAATATGTGTTTTTGTATGCGTACAAACATATGTTTAAACGCAAACATAATAAGTACTATGAACAAAGGCAAAGCACTTTTATACACGCACATATGCATGTATACGCATAACACAAAAATACACATGTGTGTATACAAGATTATAAAAAGATTGACTTACTGTTTAAAACTACCTGCTAAGGTCATTAGCGGTGAATATTTCGTGGGATTAAAATTTCAAAATATTTAAAACGTTTAAAAATCTATTAATAGATAAAGTCTTTTATAAGGGAAAATATATAATAAAAATATTAAAAATCAAGGCATAAATATTATGCTTGGAAGTATGATATTACTGCATAAATATTACTCATAACTGAATTTTGTTTGAAATATTATTCTCCCTTCAGAACCTAGTAAAACGTATGTCACAATCCTCCCCCAATGCATTTCTAAGGGAAATAGGGCACCTGTGATGAAATGAATTAAGATTCCAGAGCGCCCAGAGAGAAAGTGTAGTGAACGTGATGTAGCCCTACTAGTTACTAGAGCTCAGACTAGGACAGTTCCCCCTCCAGAGAGCAGCAGCAGTTGGCTCAGCACCATCTGTGAGCACATGTAGCAGCCACCTGTGTGAATCTCATCCCTCGAGCATTTATATTTTACTGTACTTTTATTTTTTACTTTTTTTAGCTTTCTTTTACGGCCTCAATTATATATTTCAATTTCTTTTAAAAGTTGAATAAGTTTCACTTGGTTTTAAATAAGATATATCAAAATGATTCTTACAAGGCAAACGAGGAGTCTTGGCGCCCGGCCTCACTGGACGCTTCCTTGGTGTTGTTTTTACTGCGTCTACAATAGAGAGATAAGTATATTTTCGTTGTTTACAAGAGGCCAGTTAGGGTGTGTTATGTATATTATAAATATTGAGAATATACAAACTGAGGGATCTCAGGTTTTCTTTTTGTTTTTGTTTTATCCTTGGTTTCGTTTTTACTTTTTGTTTTGTTTCTTTTAATTACTTTAATATTTACTTACTTATGAAAGGTCTTCAGGGTCGTGACGAGTGGGCTGTGCTGTATAACACGCCTTGCTACCATTCCATAAATCATCCCCCCTTTTCGAAGGTTATATTCTGCAAGACCCGCGTTGTAGTCTTTCTTGCAAAGTTAGAGATAGACCACAGAAGGATTTGTGACGCTTCTTTCGGTCTGCTCACATAACGGGATACTTTATATTTACAAGATGGTATCATGTGATACGCAAGTATTTAGATGTGTGATATATTCCCAGATCAGTATTCAAATCCACTGTTCCCTATAAAATAAATTACTAAAAAAAGGCGTTTTGTGACTATGCTGTCCCCTCCTAGCTATGCCAATGATTCATATATTCAGTGACTGTATTCCTTTGTATATCATTATCGATATTATCATAATTATTATCATTAGTTTCACCATATCATCACTACTATAAAGATGTGGAGACCCTACTAAGGAAAGCTACATATTCCCAGGGAAAGTGTGAGAAAGTGCAGCAAAAGACTCGGCTCTAGTTCGGCAAAAGCCCCAAGTGTTAACAAACTCAATACTCAATACTCTATATTAGGATTTTTCCACTTTTCTGGACTACTGTTCTATTCGTTTTGTTTCCCGACATAACTTAAGTAATGGGGTTGAATCAAGGCAAAGCCACCCTTCAGTGAAAAGTAACTACTCTCCGAAATCCCATCGGTGATTTTTTTTTTTTTTTTTTGGGGGGGGGCGTCGTGTCGTTTGCCTTGCTTCCACCTGCTTTTCTTCTATTCTAATTTCGTGTTCGTTGCCTCAATTCAAAACAGCATGTCTAGATCTACATATATCTGTGTTTATACATATGTATATTTAAGTATATCATCTATCATATGTATATTTAAGTTCGATATATAATTTTATAGATATTTGTTATTCTATATACATTCTATCTGTATATAAGAATATAAACACGTGTGTGTATGTGTGTGCGCGCGCGCATGTATGTATAAGTATATTCATGTGTATTTATGAGTATATATATGTGTGTGTGGTATATGTATATGCCCATTTGTATAATTATATGTGTGAGTGTAGGCACATACATCATCCGAGTCTACATATATCATCCGTTTATATAAGTTAGAAGGGA
Source organism: Penaeus monodon (assembly GCF_015228065.2). Lineage (NCBI taxonomy): Eukaryota > Metazoa > Arthropoda > Malacostraca > Decapoda > Penaeidae > Penaeus > Penaeus monodon. Next base: position 48,166,603 of record NC_051388.1, on the reverse strand, counting down.
TGAGATCCTTCAATGTATATACAGAGTATGCATGCAGCTATTACACCTCAAATAGATATCTTATTTTTCTATCATCATGGCTCTACTAACGAACAAAACTATTTTTCATTATTTATTTACAAATATACAGTGTAAAGGGTCTCCTTAATAAATATCACAACCGAACTAGACTATCGATCTAAGCATATGAAGGGGCGGGCTTGTAAGCAGGCTGTTCGGCAGGGTACTGAGCCTCACCCTCGTAGCTGACGTCGGCCACGAAGCCAGAGTCGCCGTTGACAGTGTAGGTGACCTTCTGTAGACGACCGTCAGGAAGCTGAACATAGTAGGATCCTTGTGTGTCATAACCGTCGCGGGCCTCTTGGTGGCCGAAGTCGTTACCAGAGTACTCGTCCTTGACAGCGTAGTTGAAGTCGTATTTGGCAGGTGCAGGAGCAGGTGTAGGGGCTGCATATCCATAGGCTGGGGGCTGATCAGGGCGGGCGAAAGCCACGGCCACAAGGGCGGCAATGATGATGAACTGGAACATATTTCAGAGTTACATTTAGTAATATATATATATATATATATATATATATATATATATATATATATATATATATACATATATATTAACTGCGGTTATCGGGATATAAAGCCTTATTTCCAATCTGTTTCTGATAAGTTGCAGGTTAACTTGGCTGACATACCTTGGGAGACATGTTGAGGGTGAGCTTCTTTCTAACTGATGGAGATCGGAGAACGCGTTCACTTTATATACTCTAAGCTCCACCCTACGCAATGACGTCACGGCCTTCAAAGGATGTCTAACACAACCTCAAAGATGTTCCCTGTGTGGCCGTTCACTCATCACTCTATTTTATTATTATATTCATTGGCTCTGAATTAAATGAACATGTGTATTGTTTATTATCATTATCAGTGACAATAACTAGTAATCTCAAGTATGTTGTAAAATCAGAATGGATAAAAGCTCTCTCTATAGAAGTTATATTTCACTTTTCCTTAGCAGTTTCTTGAAAAAATGGTGAAATGCCATATGCACGTATATATGTATGTGTGTATGTGTATGTGTATATGTATATATATTGTGTATATACATACGTATATACATATATATACATACATATATCTCTTTTTATATAAAATGAAAATAAACAACTAGAATATGTTGTAGAAACGTAAGACGGTCATTTTGAAATATAGTTCATGTGTTTGCATCTCCAAATACATGCGCATATATTTATCTATGTATATAGTTAACTCACTCACCTAGCGTTATGTGATTTCTGCAAGTAAAGAAAGTGTACATAGCTGTACACAGTGCAAATTTATGAGTATAAATACTTTGTGTGTATATATATATATATATATATATATATATATATATATATATATATATATATATACTGCAAACGTTTTTTTCTTTCTATATATAAATATTTACTTCCACTCAAAGCACATACGCACCATGAGTGTATTCAGGGCTTTAGCAAGGGGCAATTGTGATGGAAAATGGATTAAGATTCCAGAATGTTCAAAAAGAAAGGATTTTTGAGGCTTATTTCGTTTTCCTCACATATCGGAATAGTTTATATTTACAGGGTGATATTATGTGATATGCACTTATATAAATGTGTGGCGCCTTCCCTGATAAGGATCGACCTCACCCACCTGCTAGACAAAAACGGCTTAATTTATACGTTTTCCCTGACTTATCTGGAATGGTTAGGGAAGAATATTGCTCAAGAGGGGTATTTAACGTTTGTGTTTCAACAATGACACGATGATATGCGTCACTGGTGACCGTTTCCTGTTAGCTGTTGCTCTAGTTACACAAAAAGTTACGCATGTGCCTTCATGCAATGATGTATGCATAGGTCGCTCATACGTTGGTCAAATCAGACGCATCTAATATTAAGCACCATCATCGCTTTATACTAAGTAGTATGGGACCTATAGGTGAGTAATATACCTAGGCGAATGAGAAATGCAGCATCAACTCAAGCTGCAGTTGGGCAAAAGCCGAGTGTAAACCTCTTTTCTTGCAAGTTATCATCGGCAGACATTTTATCTTTATTTGACAATTATTTGTTTCAACGCCCTACTCACGATGATGGGACTGAATCAAAGGACAGACATCAGGAGCAAAAGCAGCTCCGAAATCCACGATTATTTAGTGGTCGTTGTCTCTCTTCGTCTTTTAAAACCCAGTAATCGTCCTACTAAAAGTTCTTGTTTTGCCGTCCAGTCACCATATCGCACTGGACTGTGTGTTTAGGAGCTATAAATAATCATAATCCTGCACACACATATATGTATATACATTAATTATTATATATACAATATGCAATTCTATGCATGCGATATATACACACACACACACAGACACACAAAGCATCACACACAAATCCCATGATTATATATTTATATATATATCATATTATATATATACTATTTATAAATATAAATATATAATGTCTATATAATATTAATGTATAATGTTACACATTAGGCAGCATTACATATATAAATAATACTTGTAAATTTATATTTAGAGTATAATTATACATAATATCTTGGTCAAATATATAATGTATATAAATATGAAATATATTTATATATATATATGCAGCTAATGAGGTACATATATCATATTATATCATAATATTATATATACATAATATAACATGTATATATACATATATATGTGTGTGCCAGGATGTATGTATGTATTTATAGCTCCTAAACACACATGTACACAGATACAGATATGGTGAACTGGGGCAACGGGCAAAAACAAGAACTTTATAGTAGGACGATTACATGGGTTTAAAAAAGACAGAAGAGAGACAAGCGACACAACCATAAAAAATAATCGATGGGATTTCGGGGACTGCTTTTGCTTCACTGATGTCTGTCCTTTGATTCAGTCCCATATCGAGAAGTGGGCGTTGAAACAAAATTAAATTGCAAAAGAATAAAAAGAATAAAAGTCTGCCGAATAGAAGTAGACTTGCAAGAAAAAGAGGTTGTTAACACTCGGGGCTTTTGCCCAACTGCAGCTTTGAGTTTGATGCTGCACTTTCTCCCACTTCGCCTAGGTATATTTATCTCACCTTAGTAGGGGTCACCACATACTGACTATAGTAATAAAGCGATGATGGTGCATTTAATAAGATTAAAGATGCTGATACTGATTTATGACCAAACGTATGAATGCAGAAACACTATGCATAACAATCATTGGCATGAGAGGAGCACAATGGGCACGTAACTTTTTGTGTAACTAGAGCAACAGCTAACAGGAAACGGTCACCAGTGACGCATATCATCGTGTCATTGTTGAAACACAAACGTTAAATACCCCTCTTGAGCAATATTCTTCCCTAACCATTCCAGATAAGTCAGGGAAAACGTATAAATTAAGCCGTTTTTGTCTAGCAGGTGGGTGAGGTCGATCCTTATCAGGGAAGGCGCCACACATTTATATAAGTGCATATCACATAATATCACCCTGTAAATATAAACTATTCCGATATGTGAGGAAAACGAAATAAGCCTCAAAAATCCTTTCTTTTGAACATTCTGGAATCTTAATCCATTTTCCATCACAATTGCCCCTTGCTAAAGCCCTGAATACACTCATGGTGCGTATGTGCTTGAGGGAAGTAAATATTTATATATAGAAAGAAAAAAACGTTTGCAGTATATATATATATATATATATATTATATAATATATATATATATATATATATATATACACACAAAGTATTTATACTCATAAATTTGCCACTGTGTACAGCTATGTACACTTTCTTTACTTGCAGAAATCACATAACGCTAGGTGAGTGAGTTAACTATATACATAGATAAATATATGCGCAGTATTTGGAGATGCAAACACATGAACTATATTCAAAATGACCGTCTTACGTTCTACAACATATTCTAGTTGTTTATTTTCATTTTATATAAAAAGAGATATATGTATGTATATATATGTATATACGTATGTATATACACAATATATATACATATACACATACACATACACACATACATATATACGTGCATATGGCATTTCACCATTTTTTCAAGAAACTGCTAAGGAAAAGGAAATATAACTTCTATAGAGAGAGCTTTTATCCATTCTGATTTTACAACATACTTGAGATTACTAGTTATTGTCACTGATAATGAATAATAAACAATACACATGTTCATTAATTCAGAGCCAATGAATATAATAATAAAATAGAGTGATGAGTGAACGGCCACACAGGGAACATCTTTGAGGTTGTGTTAGACATCCTTTGAAGGCCGTGACGTCATTGCGTAGGGTGGAGCTTAGAGTATATAAAGTGAACGCGTTCTCCGATCTCCATCAGTAGAAAGAAGCCACCCTCACATGTCTCCCAAGTATGTCAGCCAAGTTAACCTGCAACTTATCAGAAACAGATTGGAAATAAGGCTTTATTATCCCGATAACCGCAGTTAATATATATGTATATATATATATATATATAATATATATATATATATATATATATATATATATTACTAAATGTAACTCTGAAATATGTTCCAGTTCATCATCATTGCCGCCCTTGTGGCCGTGGCTTTCGCCCGCCCTGATCAGCCCCCAGCCTATGGATATGCCAGCCCCTACACCTGCTCCGCACCTGCCAAATACGACTTCAACTACGCTGTCAAGGACGAGTACTCTGGTAACGACTTCGGCCACCAAGAGGCCCGCGACGGTTATGACACACAAGGATCCTACTATGTTCAGCTTCCTGACGGTCGTCTACAGAAGGTCACCTACACTGTCAACGGCGACTCTGGCTTCGTGGCCGACGTCAGCTACGAGGGTGAGGCTCAGTACCCTGCCGAACAGCCTGCTTACAAGCCCGCCCCTTCATATGCTTAGATCGATAGTCTAGTTCGGTTGTGATATTTATTAAGGAGACCCTTTACACTGTATATTTTTAAATAAATAATGAAAAATAGTTTTGTTCGTTAGTAGAGCCATGATGATAGAAAAATAAAATATCTATTTGAGGTGTAATAGCTGCATGCATACTCTGTATACATTGAGAGGATCTCATCCCTTCTAACTTATATAAACGGATGATATATGTAGACTCGGATGATGTATGTGCCTACACTCACACATATAATATACAAATGGGCATATACATATACCACACACACATATATATACTCATAAATACACATGAATATACTTATACATACATGCGCGCGCGCACACACATACACACACGTGTTTATATTCTTATATACAGATAGATGTATATAGAATAACAAATATCTATAAAATTATATATCGAAACTTAAATATACATATGATAGATGATATACTTAAATATACAATGTATAAACACAGATATATGTAGATCTAGACATGCTGTTTGAATTGAGGCAACGAACACGAAATTAGAATAGAAGAAAAAGCAGGTGGAAGCAAGGCAAACGACACGACGCCCCCCCCCAAAAAAAAAAAAAAAAAAATCACCGGATGGGATTTCGGAGAGTAGTACTTTCACTGAAGGGTGGCTTTGCCTTGATTCAACCCCATACTTAAGTTATGTCGGAACAAACGAATAGAACAGTAGTCCAGAAAAGTGGAAAAATCCTAATATGGAGTATTGAGTATTGAGTTGTTAACACTGGGGCTTTTGCCGAACTAGAGCCGAGTCTTGCTGCACTTTCTCACACTTTCCCTGGGAATATGTAGCTTTCCTTAGTAGGGTCTCCACATCTTTATAGTAGTGATGATATGGTGAAACTAATGATAAAATTATGATAATATCGATAATGATATACAAAGGAATACAGTCACTGAATATGAATCATTGGCATAGCTAGGAGGGGACAGCATAGTCCAAAACGCCTTTTTTAGTAATTTATTTATAGGGAACAGTGGATTTGAATACTGATCTGGGAATATATCACACATCTAAAATACTTGCGTATCACATGATACCATCTTGTAAATATAAAGTATCCGTATGTGAGCAGACCGAAAGAAGCGTCACAAATCCTTCTGTGGTCTATCTCTAACTTTGCAAGAAAGACTACAACGCGGGTCTTGCAGAATATAACCTTCGAAAAGGGGGGAATGATTTATGGAATGGTAGCAAGGCGTGTATACAGCACAGCCCACTCGTCACGACCCTGAAGACCTTCATAAGTAAGTAAATATTAAAGTAATTAAAAGAAACAAAACAAAAAGTAAAAACGAAACCAAGGATAAAACAAAACAAAAAGAAAACCTGGAGATCCCTCAGTTGTATATTCTCAATATTATAATACACATAACACACCTAACTGGCCTTTTGTAAACAACGAAAATATACTTATCTCTCTTTGTAGACCAATAAAACAACACCAAGGAAGCGTCCAGTGAGGGCCCGGGGGCCAAGACTCCTCGTTTGCCTTTAAGAATCATTTGATATATCTTATTTAAAACAAGTGAAACTTATTCAACTTTTAAAAGAAATGAAAATATAAAGTGCAAGCCGCAAAAGAAAGCTAAAAAAAGTAAAAGATAAAAGTACAGTAAAATATAAATGCTCGAGGATGAGATCACACAGGTTGCTGCTACATGTGCTCACAGATGGTGGCTGAAAGCAACTGCTGCTCTCTCTTGGCGGCGGAACTCGTCCCTAGTCTAGCTCTAGTAAACTTTTAGTAGGGCTACTTCACAGTTGAGCTACATTTCTACGTCTCAGCTCTTTAATCTTA
>NC_051388.1:48152899-48159730 GCF_015228065.2 Penaeus monodon | reverse complement strand
AAGCCTCCCCGGCCCTTTTTACAAGCCAACCCTGCTACAAGCCTGCACCTTCTTATAAGTCAAAGCCAACCCCTGCCTACGCCTAATATATATTTTGGACAGCGATACTTTATTTTTTCTAATGTAAAATGTAAAATGATTAATCGTATTTCTTATCCCTTATCCACGAGCATTGTGAAGAAGTCCATCTTATACCTTTATTTTTCAATTTTCTCTTTTTTTTCCTGTCTCTCTTTAGTTGTAAGAAGATAATAGCTTAACATATCAAATTCCTTTGTTAGTTAGTTTAACATATCAAATTCCTTTGTTTGTTTAACATATCAAATTCCTTTGTTAGTTTAACATATAAAATTCCTTGTTCCCAAGGCCTTTGTCAAAGTGAAAAATACTGCGAAAAATTTGTGCTACACACAAATTTTTATATTGTCAGATGATTATATATAGATATGTCTGTGTGTGTATGTGTGTGTGTGTGCATAATAACGGAAAACATACATATTTGTACTGTAGTGCTTTCAAAACAAAAAATCAAAATATATATACATATAAAATACACATATACACACACACACATTTATATGTATATATATATATATATATAGATATAATATATATATATATATATATAATAATATATATATATATATATATATCATATATATATATCATATTATATATATGTGTGTGAGTGTGTATGTGTTTATATGTACATACATATGCAATATGTATATGTAATGTACATATATACATATATATATATATACACATATACATGTATGTGTGTGTGTGTAAGTACACATTCATATGTTCATTTAGTTCATTAATTTTGTGCTTATTCCTTTATCTGTCTATCTATATCTATCTATATATATGTGTGTGTGTGTTGTGTGTGTACATACATATCTATATATATATAATATACATATAAGTATATATATACATACATATGTGTGTTTATAAATAACAACCCTCCCTGACCAGGACTCGAACCTAGGTCACTCTGGGTATGAAACCGGAGGCCAGTGCTAAACCAACCATGCCACACGACCCACTAAAAGGAGTGTGCAACTAGGATCTTACTAGTTCCATAGACATTACCTGTCTACTCATACTTGAGTAATGACAGCGAAGTTTTACGCTCACTCCCCGTGGGCACTCGGTGGAAATTGATTTAGCAATTCAAATCCTAAGTCAGATGTCCTGAGGTATATTCATGAAAGATGGAATAATGTAATGCCGCAATTTCCACCGAGTGCCCACGGGGAGTGAGCGTAAAACTTCGCTGTCATTACTCAAGTATGAGTAGACAGGTAATGTCTATGGAGCTAGTAAGATCCTAGTTGCACACTCCTTTTAGTGGGTCATGTGGCATGGTTGGTTTAGCACTGGCCTCCGGTTTCATACCCGGAGTGACCTAGGTTCTCGTCCTGGTCAGGGAGGGTTGTTATTTATCGATATCAATGCGGCATTGCATTATTCCATCTTTCATGTGTGTTTATCTATCTATTTATACGTATGTATATATATATATATATATATATATATATATATATATATATATATATATATATATGTATGTATGTATGTATGTATTTATGTATCTATATATCTATGTATATACATGTCTCAATGTATGAGTATGCGTGTGTGTTATGTGTGTGTGTTTATGTGTAGGTGTGTTGTGAATACATTTATATAGATAAATAAGTAGATAGACAGACAGATAGGTATAGGAATGCACACACACTCACACACATGCACACACACACACACGCACGCACACACGCACACACACACACACACACACGCACACACATATATGTGTGTGCATATGTATATGTATATATATTGTATATATGCAGACCAGTGTATGTATGTATGTTTATCTGTCTATCTATCTATATATATGCATATGTATTTATATATTCATATACATACATAAATGTACTAACGCATGTATATACATATGTATGTTTGTTTATGTAGGTGTGTCTGAATGTGTGTATAAAGATATAATGATAGATAGATATAGGTATAAATGTGTGTATGTATATTTTTGTATTGATATATGTCTATTTATTAACATATATATACATATTCATATATATGCATACATACATATATATACATATATACAAAAATATGTATATATACGTATATATATACATATATATATATATATATTGTATGTTGTGTGTGTGTGTGTGTGTGTGTGTGTGTGTGTGTGGTGTGTGTGTGTGTGTATATATATAGAGTATATATATATATATATATATATATTTATATATATATATATATATATGTAAATATTGAATATATGTAGGCCAGCGCATATATCTATATATGGGTGTGTGTACGTGTATGTATGTGTGTGCGTGTGCGGAAGTGCGTGTATGTGTATGTGGGTGCACTTATGTATGTATACATATATATCTATTTAAGCGTATTTGTTCATTTTCATATGAGAATTTTCACTTTATACATTGGATTTTACGTAAAAGATGATTATAATGTTGCAGACATGCAAGATACGCAGAACTACAGATTACAGTTACTTTTTGTCTCTTCTGGTGTTGTTCATCATTTGTTATAGTTATCAATGTAATTACAATAAAGAAATCATAGTTAGCAGCTATCACACGTGAGCCTATGTTTATGAAACATTTGAATAATGTTGAGCATCTTTCTTGCTCAAGATCACTTTGTGTGACCGTATACTTTCCTTTCGTTGTCCTGTCACGGCCCCACCCATCTGTAGGCAACTATATAAGGCTCACTCACAATAGTTGTGTTACCATCTACCTTCGAATTCATCACGATGACCGCAAAGGTGAGCTGTGGCCTTTGGATAGATCCTTATGAGAGAAATAGACGATATCATATATCATATATGGGTTCCTGTCTAAAGGATATTTATCAGTCTATTTTTATCCTTTGTGTTATATAAACTTCCTTTTCTAGACCGCCGTTGTTCTGGCTCTTGTGGCTGTCGCTGTAGCCTGCATATGGCTATGCTCCAGAACCAACATATGAGGTTAGTGTGAATTTGTACGTATAACCTGTCGACTATTCTATCATGGGGAATTCATTCATTGCATAATATTTCCGATCCGAGAAAGCTAATTGAAAAATTTTAATAGGGACTTGCTAAGTACGACTTCAACTATGCGGTAAAGGACGACTATTCCGGCAACGACTTTGGTCACCAGGAGACCCGTGATGGGTTTGATACTCAGGGTTCCTACTACGTCCTTCTTCCCGACGGCCGTCTGCAGAAGGTCGCCTACACGGTTAACGGCGACTCTGGCTACGTGGCTGAGGTCAGTTACGAGGGAGAGGCCCAGTACCCCGAGTACAAACCTGCTCCTGCCTAAAAACCTACTCCTGCCTACAAGCCTGCTCCTGCTTACAAACCAACCCCGGCTTACGCCTAATATCTATTCAACGTCAGCGATTATTTATTTTTATCAATAAATATGAAAATTCACGAATTCTTCACAACGATCGTAAAGGTGAAAAGTGACTTGACGTAACGAAATTATATGACAGAGTAACAGATCATCTACATTAAATGTTCTGTCCTCGCATATCTATTTGTATTGAAAAGATTAGATAAGATTAGAAAAAACAAATCAACTAGGCTGTCAAAGACGATCCCGTTTACGTGTCTGAGCCCAGTGCCCCAAGAACAATCCTACTTATAAACATATATACATATATATACACATACACGCATATACACACTCATATATATGTATAAAATATATTATATATGTTCATACACACACGCATATGTTTTTTTGTGTGTGTCATATATATATATATATATATATATATATATATATATATATATATATATATGTATATATATATGTATGTATATATATATATATATATATATATATATATATATATATATATATATATATACTCATTTATACATACATATAATATATATGAGTGTGTGAGTGTGTGTGTGCACATATATATAATTATGAATCAGTCCAAGACTAGAGAGTGTGACAGTGTGACCTCATATAAAGTTGATTGCGTCCAGTTGCGTTCAGAGTTAATGGAACATATCCGCAATAAAAGAGTATATGCTGCCAAAAATGAATTCAACATATTTTTAATTAAAGTCTGCAGAGGAGTCTCATAAGACTCTAAACATCACAGTTTATTGTTTCCTCTATTGAAGCGGTTGTGTTTTGTTTAATCTTTCCCCAGATATGATAACGTTTTTGTGCTTGTGTTTGCATTCTGGATTGTCATAATCATAAACAGTATTAATTTGCCCAAAGAAGAAAAGAACTATTGCATACCTTGCATAGTATAGATGATAACAAATGAGCCTTTTTAGAGTTGATACTCGACTGAGCTATAACTTTATATATGTACAAATAATATGTAGTACTGACTAAACATTACCCATAACAAACAATAGCCATAACAATTATATATACATAAAAGATATTACTAGCATAAACAGACAAACATCACCCACTGTCACTTAGGCTTAGTTCCGAACACACACAAAAAATATAATTATGAGGAAACGCACGTACACAGATGTGGTGTGTGTGTGTGTGTGTATATATATATATATATATATATATATATATATATATATATATATGTGTGTGTGTGTGTGTGTGTGTGTGTGTGTGTGTGTGTGTGTGTGTGTGCATGGAAATTTTATATATGTGTATATATACATATATACATATATACATACATATATATATACACGCACGCACACACACATACACACACATACACATATATATAAACGTACGTGTATGTGCGTGTGCATATATATTCATACATATACATATACATACAAACACACACACATATATAAATGCATATATACATACTTGAATATGTATGTATGGATATATATTTGTACATACATACATATAAATGCATATGAAAAAATATATCGTGTGTGTTTGTGTATATATACATACATATATATATTTATACATATATGTATATGTATATACTTAGACTGAGAAAGAGGGAAAGTTTTTTTTTTCGTGTGTGTTATTTCTGTAACACGGTCAGAGGAAATTAATATGTTATATATATATATATATATGTTCATATATATACATATATAAATATACATATATACATACGTACATACATACATATATATACATATATATACGCACGCACACACACATATATAATCATATATGTGTGTGTATGTGTGTGTATGCATATATATTCATACTTATACATATACATAAAAACATACACACAGAAAATATACACTTGTATATGTATATATATTCATATATATATATTGTGTATATACATACATGTATACGTATATGTACATATATAAATATATATACTTATAAACATGTATATATGTATGAATATGTATTTCTGTATATATACATACACATATCTGTATATATACATATATCCGTGTGTGTTTATAGACACATAAACATTTACATTTTTTTACACATGTATATATGTATACTTAGACTGAGAGAAAGAGTCAGTTTTATTTAGTGTATATTTCTGTATGTGCGTGTGCGTGTGTGTGCCTGTGTGCGCGTGCGTGTGCTCGTGTTTGTGTGTGTGGGGGTGGGTGTGAGTGAGTGTGTTTGTATGTTTGTGTGCTATTTCTGTAACACGGTCATAGGAAATTTTTAACAAGTCCCTTGCTATTCGAATCGCATGCGCCTTCATATTAAATTAGACACGAGCTGCATGTACAAAGTCTCATAAGATCCGAATGCCTTATGGCCAATCCCAAGGTTATGTACACGTGGACTTGTATAAGGAAAATGGTATATTCCATTCCGTTAATTATGATTTTGCTTCAATCACGATATTATCTGTATTACATGAAGGCACCCACAGGTACTGCATGATAAATGATAAGAAGAGAAAACAGTCATTCACCCATATCACATCTCCCTCTTCTGCCGGTGGTATACTTTCACTGAATACCAACCTCATCCCCCCAACTCCCTCCATCCCAGTGTCATCTTGGCACTCGTTCTCAGGACTATATAAGCATCCAGTGCTTGCTTAAAGGAATCACATCCTTCCAAAGTCTCAAGCACAATGAAGGGGTTGGCAGTGGTAAGTGCTACGAAATACATGTTGTGATATATAAAGGACACACACATACACACACACTCGCATACACACACATATATAATTGTGTGTGTATGTTTTCATACATATATACAGGCAATCAGAAAAAAATATATACATCGTTACCTTTACTTGTGTTCAATGAGGAACATGCAAGCGGGTTTTCGTGTCTATGTAGGCCTACGTAATGAAAAAGCAATATATATATATTTTTTTTTTATGTGTCACCATTTCTCTGTTCAGATCAGAAATTGAATTACATAGTCTGTTAGTAACCAAATTAATGGGACACTGATAGTGATTTGCTATATTTAACGCCACTTTTGAGATGCTGCCACATCTTGACAGATCCTCGCGAGCCTCTGTTTCCTGGCGGTTTCGCTCGCCGTTCCCGATCGGCTTGGTGGGCATCATAACCACCCTCCGCATGCCCACCCGCCACCACCACCCAGGCCTCTTACGTATGTGCCCCCCACCAAAGCCCCGCCCTACACCACTGCCCCTACCCCAACCTACCGGCCCTACACCACTGCCCCTACCACAACCCACCACCCCTACACCACTGCCCCTCCCCCAACCTACCGGTCCTACACCACTGCCCCCCTCCCCCACCACCGCCCTACACCACTGCCCCTACCCCAAAACCATCCACGGCCCTACACCACTGCCCCTACCACACAACCTACCGGCTACCATGCCCCTCCACCT
>NC_051388.1:48137752-48152799 GCF_015228065.2 Penaeus monodon | reverse complement strand
TGGGGGGGGGCCCCCCCCTGGTGCTCCCCTCCCCCGCTCACACGCCGCTTTTTCCCAAACCCCTTAACCGCCCGGAACCTTCTTTAAATGTTTCCAAAGGCAATGGCTGGCAGCCAATAAGTTTTATTTATTTATAGATAAAATTTTTAAATTTTCAAATTTTTATTATTTTTGATTATAAATTATATAAATATTTAAAAATTTAAAATTTTATTAAAATATAATAATTTAGATTTTTAAGGAAAGAACTATTAATTTTTTTTTAATAAAAGAATATATTTAAAAGATATTATTAAATAAATAATTAAAAAATTCCCATATTTTAAAAAATTTTTTTGTTAAAGAAAGGTTATATAACTAAGAAATTATATATAAAATTAAAAATTATTAGGGTAATTATGATAAAAATTTTTATGAATTTTATAATTTAATTTATATATTTAAAAATTTAAATTTTTGGTGTGTTGGTGGGTTTTTTGGGGGTTTGGGGTTGACAAAAAATTTTTGAGAAAAAACCCCTAAAATAGGTTTTTAAATGGTTGAAATCCCTGAATTAGGTCCAAAAAGGGGAGGACGGGTAAAAAGAGGAAGGGGGGCCGGAACACCGGGATGGGAAGGAACCCACGGGGGGCCACTGGGATGGGCGGAGGCCCGGGGGCGGGAACGTACGGAGAAATGGGAAAAGACTCAAGGGAAAGCGCTAAAAAAAAATCAGGCCCTTTTTTTAAGGGTTCCCCGGGCTCAGGGTGACATCGCGGGGAAAAAACGGCCGTCAGTCCAAAAAAAGGCCTTCAGGGGGGGTTGTTGCCCGGTTTCTTTTTGGGCCCCCTCGTAAGGGGCGGAACCCGCCCAAAAGGGAACAGAAATAACCCAAAAGAAGGAGGGCTGGAGGGCCGTTAACGGGGGAAATTCCCCCCCGAAAACCCGCCTGTTGGGGAAAGGGAAAGCGAACCCAGGGGGAAAGCTTCCAGGGAGAAAGGTGAGGATCCCTTTGCCGATGAAAGAGGTTAAGGTGCCGCCAATAAGGCGGCCAAACCGACCCGGGACCCAGTGAACAAGCACCCGGGAAACCAGCTTCCTTGCCCCCGGCCCCCACCCCCCGGAAGGCCTACGTGCTATTTTCCTAAAACAAAATGACAGTCATTTCCTTTATTTACACAAGTTATTTACCGTACACTTTTCTTAGGAAAAATACAGGGGGGAAAGGAAGGAAACCAGCATGTCACAAGGCACAATACAGCTTATCACAGGGCAACACAAAATATTAGCGTCAACAAGGGCACACACGAGGTCTTCACAGAGCAGCACCCAACCCGTCTCCCCTGGCCTTGTTCCTCCCCTCTACGATTCCACCGCCAGCGCGACATGTTGCACAGGTCCCTTTCATGTAAACACATGTTTCGCACAGATGACAAAGACCCATGGCGTGCAATATAAATATATATATTTATCTATATATATTATATATATATATATTAATTATATATATATATATATAAATATATATATATATATACTATATATATATATCTATATAAATAAATATATAATATATTAAATATATATATATTAAAAATATATATTATTATATATAAATATATATATATATATATTATATATATATCATAAATATATATATATAATAAAAATATATATATTAAATATATATTATATATATTTATTTATAAAATATTATATATATATATAAAATATATTTATATATAAACATTATATATATAATAATATATTTATATATATATATATATATATATATAATATATATTTATATCATCTTATATACATAAATATATATATATATATATATATTTTATATATATAAATATATATATATATAACTAAATAAATAAATAAATAAATACAGATATAATATATCATATATATATATGAAGAATGGAAAAACACTCTTCCGTGTGATCATTGAAAGAAAAAACCCACAATACAAAAACTAGAATTTATTGAAAAATGAGGTTTCTGTGGTTGGATGTTTCGAGGGATGAATTTTGGAACCACCTATTCTGAAACAGGTGCAGGACCCCCCTCTATTCGCATTGAAGTGAAACAGCCTTGGGTGTTTCAGAGAAAAAAAGAGGGAATTCACTTTGAAAAAGGGTACAGGTCCTCTTGAGGGATGGAGAGGAACTGCCTGGAAAAAGTGAAAGAGCTTCCCTTCCTTACGGAGGGAGGAGCACAAGGGTCCCAACAATCGATGTCCTGTAGGGGAAAGTGCATCCCCTCTGGTCTACCCCAGAGGTGCACCTACCCACGTGTTTGCAACGTGCGTGGCAGCTTGTGAGCTGGGAGGAGACAGGAGTCCTGGAGTTTGAGCGATGCCGGGCCACGGAGTACGCCCTGACGGCTAGCAACAAGCCTCTTTGGTCTTATTCTAGCAAGAAAGGCGGCCTGATCCAGGCCCCCCCCTCGGTCAGGTCAGGTCAATTGACCCGTACCCTCGGGGGGTAGGGTCAAGCAGCATGCTGCTGTTTGGCCCACACGGTCGTGAGCATTGTGCAACGGCTCTAATGGCTGCGATATCCACTCATCAACCCTGTTGCTGTTAGACAATGGCTCTAACACTCAGCTTCCCCTTGTTGGACTCCGTGGTGGGGTGGGTGCGTGAGTGGATGGAGCACTGTCAATTACATGGAAAATCTAACAAAAAATCCCCCACAGACAGATCCTAAAGTTGACGACCCTGCAAGGCCCCAGACCACAGGCAGCCACCCTGAAGCCATACAGGCCTCCGGGGTGGCAAAGAAAACCCCGAGACAGGATGCACTGTCATGCCTGCTGCCAAGATGGTGGACAAGCCAGAAACGACATGTCAGAATATGTCTGTCCACTAGATTGACTCTAGTGATGGCCCCTCAGGCCAGCACCCCGGCCAGGAAGGTCTCTGAGCACCCCCCTCAAACGGACCCCAATGACCGATAGGGCAAGCACAGCTGAACCCGCCGAAACATGCTGGTGCCCCCAACGTAGAAAAGCTCCAAAGCCGGAGACCGACTCTGAAGGAGACGTCTAGGACCCCTATGGCGTTTCCCCCAGTTCAAGGTACCTGTTAAAATCCGGAACAGTTCGACAATGCCTTTCCAAAATTGGTCAGGGCATGGGAGAGCCAACGCCAAAATCGGTGTCAATCCGGGCTTTGCGGCGAGATCAGGGGCCATGATATCATGCCCAAAGCTCAAGCCACCTTTTGTTTCCTGCAGGAAACAAAGGAGCTAAAAGATGGGAGGAAGGTAAGTGAGCCTCTCGCCACTGAAATCCCCTGAGGACAAAAGAGGGTCAAGATGGTACTTGGCTTCTCAGTCTCAATGATGTGGAAGGTGATCGCCTCACACCACAGGTCGTTGGAGGTCTTAACGAGTGTCGAGGTGAAGACTCAACCAGGCAAGTCCTGGTGTCCCATGAAAGGTTAACCCCAAACCTCTACCCTTGTCTAGGTAACTGGGGTACCTACAACCTACGACATATGTGCCTGATCCACTGCTGGGTGTTTCAAGTCCAGAATGATGGGACACCACCAGGCTAATTGCACAGGAAGCCAAAATGTGGTGTCTGTAGCAAGGCTACACAACACCGAGGCTGTGCATTAAGGCATACAAAGAGGAAAAGAAGGACACAACAGCAAAATGTCCTAATCTGTGCCAAGATGCATCATGCCGGAGCTGGCTGCTCTGTCAGGAAAGAGGTGGCCTCAGCGGCAAGAGGTCGCTAAGAAGCAACCAGATTTTGTTCCCGCCCCCCAGGCACCTATGTCTGGGGGAAGAACAAGAGCAAAAAGGCCTCCCGACCTCCTAAGAGGAAGGAAGCCGCCCCCCAGCCGAAACCGGAGATCTCCGACAAACAGGAGTTCCCCAAAGCAAAACCAGTGCAGAAGAACACTATGAAGAAAAAGAAAGGTTCTAACAGCACCACAAACGTCCCCCCAGGGAACAAAAGACATGCTACTCGATGAGGGCGGACAGTCGGTCCTGCTGACTGCTGTAGTCATAGCAGTGGAAAACATTCCTTGAAGCAAAGGACAAAGGAAGAGGCCAGATAAGGCAGTCGAGGTGCCATGGTCGGCATTGCCCAAGACTGTCGCAACCCATAAAGGGAAGGAAGATGGAAAGGGCCCAAAACAGCACCATCCTATCCCTCACCAGCGTCGAGACTCCCTCCCCACTCCAACCCAGGCCATGCCTCACAGGCAGAAGCCTAGCCAGGTGATTCATACCAGAAACTGAATCAAGAACAACGCTGGGACCCTGCCCATGCAAGGCCAGCCAACAACAATGCACAGAAAAACAGCCTGGCCAGAGAGAAAAGCCCAAACACTTAAAGTCAGAGCTACAAATGACTTCCACCACACAGTGGACCCCAGGGATAGCCTGACAGCCGAAGAAGGAGGACCCTCAAGCAGTGAGGACCTCACAATGGAGTTGTCAGACTTTCCGAAGACCGTCAATCGAATCACGACGATGTCTCTAATGTAACTATCAACTAGTTAACATTATGCACCGCAATCTAAGTATTCTGCAGTGGAACATCTATGGTCCCCCTACATCCTACCAAGCAGTGACATCCGCCATGCAATAGTGCGATACAGGCCAAACATGACATTGGCATGTCCAGGAGATATTAACAGTGGGAACCTGTTCGTCTTACGGGTATCACGTCTCATGCTGCCATGTGCTGATGGCAAAAGAGGCCGATCACCCCTGTCAAAGCAGCAATTCCCATGCTCCACAATAGCCGATTCACCGCACTGTGGTGAAGATGTGAATCTCTTGCCATCGAGATTCACCCTGGCCGTGGGGCCCCTGAAACTTTACAGTTGTGTACAGTCCGGCCACACTGTAGTACCTTAGAATCAGCCAGGTTGTGCTCTGCAGAACACGACCGATGTGATCAAAGGGGGAGACTTCAATGCACACACATCATCCTGGCCCTGCAGGGCACCGGATGCGGCTGGCTTATCACATAGGCCAACATGATTCGCGACATTCCCGAGAGCGCTCCCCAATAGCCAGGAAGCCAATGCATGTCAGAGGAGTGGCCGAGTCCTAACCCTGGCCACTGCGGACTCTGGTGGAGAGGATTGGTGGCGTGTCGTTGTCTTTGAGACCATCACTAGTGACCATTACGGCACTATAACTACCCTACTCATGCAATAGTGGCCCAGCCGAAATGCCCACGACCGAATCCAAGATCGAAAAACAGACAAGGTCAACTGGGCGGCGTCTTCAGGCGCCTTGGCCCGCTGTATCTGAGAAAACAATGAACCCACACAAAGCCAAAAACGTGGAAGTGCTACAAGCAAACTTGTATAAATGCCATGATGAGGCAGCCTCACTGACCATACCCAAAACTCGGCCTGGGGTCCAGGAATCACAAAGACGCCTGGTACTTTAATGACGAGATTAGGGAGGTCAACAATCAGGGTAAATATGTGCCGAAAACATTATTTATGAAGCAAAGACCCCCGACAGCTAGCCTCCTAAAGGGAGGCTGTCAGGGATTGCCAAGGAAACTCTTTCCGCAGAGTCAGGCAGGAAAAGCAGTGGCTGGAATGGTGTGTCTTTCAACACCATAACACCCTCTCAGAGATATGGCTAACGGGTCAAGTGAGCTACCAGCTGTTCGCACCGAGATGCCGACAGACATGGCGCACGAGTTCTCTACGAGAACGAAGTAGCTAGCAACAGCCCGCCAGCCGAAACTGCAGGCAAAAACAAGAATGTACAACCAGACAGAATTGCTCACTTCAGAGAAAGGGCAGGCCGAACTGATAATCGGACATATCTTTTCTCTGAGGGAACTAAGAAATACAATAAAGACAGTGGCAATACAGCCCCGGGCTCTGAACGGGATCTCGTACCCCATATTCCACCTAGGACTAGTAGGTGAGCTTGCATTCCTGCAACTCATCAACAAGTCTGGCGAAAACTTCCACTCTACCCCAGGGGAGTTGGAAGAGGGCTACCATAGTTCCCATTCCTAAAACCAAAGGAGCCGGGGAAAGTACCGCCCCATCTCCTCTACTCGGCGGTCTGGCCAAGACTGCCGAGAGGATGGTACTGAACCGGCTCCGATGGAAAACGGGACCCCACAAGAACATCTCCACGGGTTCACCAGGGGCTATGAGACAGCAAACAGCATAGCCCACGCTCTTGAGGACAATAAGCACGGGCACACATCTGTGGCAGTATTCCTTCGACTGGAGACAGGCCTTTTGAATGGCAAGTCCTCTTGCCAATCAGGAGAGCCTGATCCAAAAAGGAATCAGAGGTAAGCTCCTGGCTTGATGGTGACTACTTTACGAATTAGAACAGCCAGAGTCAAATTCCAATGTCACCTATCACCAGCACATGCCAATAGAGAATGGAACGCCAAACAGGGTGGGGTTCTCAGTCAGCTCTTCTTTAACACAATTAACATGTCCTGTGTCTCAAACATAAACCTCCCCAGTGGGGATGCAAGATCAATCTCTATGCAGACGCTATTGCTACATCTCACTGGACCTATTGCATAAACAAAGCCCAGAGTTTCTGGACCTGGTATCCGAAGGATGTGTGCAGGACAGGCCTAAAGACTTCTGCAGCCAAATCCAAAGCCATGGCCTGAGACAGAGACGTCAAGGCACAAGTCTGAAAATCCAGGGAATAGCACTTGGAGTGGGTTCAGGACTACCTCTACCTTGGGGTAAGGATTAGACCGGACCCCTCTCCTTCCAGAAGGATGGTCCAGTACCTGGTTGACCGAACAAAAACCAAGGACTGTCTGTCATGAGGCAATGAGTGGAATACGCCTAGGGGCCAGACACAGAGTACTAAGATCCTTCATGTACAGGTGTCAGGCCCATTGTAGGACTATGCCTTCCCTCGCTCTGATTGGCATTAGAGAAAATATAAAGACCAACTGAGACAGTCAAAACGAAGCCGCCAGGGTTCATTCTGGTGCCCCAAGGTGGGGAAGGTCCTCAACGATCCTAGTGGAGGCAAACCTTCTCCACGTGGCCTCAGCGAATTGATCTAATGGCAGCAAAAATTCTTTATCAAAGGCCTCCAGGTCTCCCCAGGGACAAAGCCTAAGACATTAAATCGTCAGATGGCTAGAAAACAAGATAACGGGCTGTTTGCAAACAACCTCCTGGCTGTCTCACACAGCCAGGGTGTAATCACCATCAACTTTAAAGAAACCACTTCTCGCCAAGGGCATGGACATCCCCTCACCCTGACCCTTTGTTCAAGCTCTGCCGTGAGACAAACCTCGATAGAGTTACTCGGTATGAGACTGGCAAGCAAAAAGAATGAATATGTACGCCTAGCCAACGGCAGAAACTCAGAGGGTCATTGCTAACCATCACCCCTCCGCGGCAGCAGAAAAATTATACGGATGGCATACGGTCGATCCCTTGACCCACCAATGCAGGCGCCGGTCTTCGCAGCAAGGGATGCCACATCAATACCATGAGGAACAGAACAACTCCCCCTCGCTACGGGCAGAGGGCAGTTGCTATCATGGGGAGCACCTTAACTACGCGTCCGTGAGGAAGGACATGTGGTCATACACACAGACTCCAAAGGGAGCCGTTCGATGTCTTCATGCCGCGCTCACCCAATGACAATACACCTTTGACTTACCTCTTGACGCTCGGGCAAAGAGGATTCTTGCACAGGGTAGAAGAACATCATAAATTGGGTTCCCAGACACATGGGCACAGAGGGGAATGAGCTTGCTGACAGATTATCCTGAAGTTGGCTAGGGTGGATGCCCCCTAAATCCCATGCTAACCCACGAGCCGAAAATACTTAGGAGGAAGTGTACCTGACGGCCACCTTCCTTTATCTCTGCAGCTTCACAGAGAGGAAACGAGATCCTCCCCCTAGGCCAGATGGTAATCAGGACGCCAAAGGCTATGAACCATGGCCACTTCTCTGAAATAAACAACACAGCAATGCGCCTAGGTTACCACTGTGCATCGGGCAGATTCATACAAACAATAGAACGTGAAGAGAGAGGTGTTGCAGCACGCGCTGAGTGAACGCCAACTTATAATTACTTAGAGAATTGTGTGCACATGCAATTCCTAAGACAAAAGCCCGCAGAAACACGCCGTCATGCTGGTAAAGAGGATTTATGCGAGATGATTACACCACAGCGACAGGAGCGCCGCTGGCAAATCCCACCGCCACTGGTTAAGCACCGAGTGTCAGGAAAACAAATGAGACAAGCCATATAAAAAGCTGACACAGGCCGGGCCATAAGTGAAATGCACGTGTCCCCCCCCCCGAGTCAGAACTTCGCAAATCTCAAGCAAGCCAAGAGCAAGCGTTCATCGGCGGCCACAGTCAATACCTGTCGGGGTACATCCCTGTCGGCGACGGAACGACAGGATAAGGCAGCGTTTGCGATGGGCTGCTAGCACGGGACGAGGATCCTGAAAATCACCACTCAACAAAAGTGCGTAACGCTTCACTCCAAAAAAGGGGAAAATTGCAAAAAAATTATCTCGTGTTTGATGTGTTGGAACTTAATGTGTAGTGATCTGCATAGTCAATACTACGGGGCGTTTTTCCATTTTTTCTTTGCAGAGTAAAATACCCCCACCATACACATGGATGCTGCGGCTTGCAGAAGAGACAAATACCCATACCACACGGTGTGCTGCGTGCGGCAGAGTCAAATACCATACCAAGGTGCTCATTCTTGCAGAGTCAAATACCCATACTCATGGTGCTGCATGCTTGCAGAGTCAAAATTTTTTTTAAAAAAAACCCAATACCCACGGTGCTGCGTGCTTGCAGAGGTCAAATAACCATACCAACGGTGCGCATGCTTGCAGTCAAATACCCCTACACACAGTACTGCGTGCTTGCAGGAAGGGTCCACAACAACATCCATACCTCGCATGCATGCGTTGCTTGCAGAGTACAAAACCCATACCAACGGTGCTGCATGCTTGCAGAGCCAAATACCCATAATCATGGTGCTTGCTGCGCGCTTGCAGAGTCAAATAATCATGGGGGGGCCCACGGTGCGCATGCTTGCAGAGTCAAATACCCATACCCACGGCTGTGCATGCTTGCAGAGCCAACTACCATACTCATGGTGCTACATGATTGCAGGAGCAAATACCCATACCACGGTGCTGGTGCGTGCAGAGCAAATATCCATACCAACGGTGCTGCTGCTTGCAGTCAAATACCCATACCCACAGTACTGCGTGCTTGGCAGAATCAAACATCCATACCCCTCGGTGGCGCGTGCTTGCAGAGTCAAATACCCATACCAACGGTGCTTGCTGCTGGCATGCTTGCAGAGCCAAATACGCATACTCATGTCTTTGCTGCATGCATTGCAGAGTCAAATTACCCCATACCAACGGTGCTGCGTGTTGCAGTAAAAATCCCCATACCCCACAGTAATGCGTGGCTTGCAGAGTCAAAACATACATACCCACGGTGCTGCGCGCTGCAGAGTCAAATAACATACTCAACGGTGCTGCATGCTGCAGGGTTAAATACCCACCCCCATAACACGGTGTGCAGCTTGCAGAGTCAAAAATACCATACCCCCCGGTGCTCATACTTGCAGAGCCAAATACCAACTCATGGGCTGCATGCTTGCAGAGCAAATACCCATACCCACGGTGCTGCATGTTGAGAGTCAAATACCCATACCCACGTGCTGCATGCTGGCATGTATATTAAATATATACATACACTACATATATTATATCTCTACATATATACATAATAACATGTACATAAAGACACACACAATATATATTATATACTAATACATGTATGATAAATAGTATACACATATATACATTTTATATATGCAAATATATATAGAAACACACATCTACGATATATGCATAATGTACAAGTACACACCACACCGACACACACACACACACACACACACACACACAGATATATATGAATAATATATAATAAGCTATATAATATATATATATATAAGTGGTGTGTGGTCTGTGTGTGTTTGTTGTGTGGTGTGTGTGTGTGTGTGTGTGTGTGTGTACATGTGTACAAACACACACACTCTCTCACACAGACACACACACACATAATGTATAGAAATCCATATATATATATTTTTATATATAGATATATTATATATATTATCTATATAATATATACATATATATAATATATTTACATATATATATATATATTATTATATATATATATATATATACATATTATATATATATATATATATATATATACATGAGTATGGAAAAAAACACTCTTCCGTACTGATACATTGGGAAGAAAAACCCGCATATACAAAAAACTAGATTTATTGAAAATGATGACTACAGTTTCGAAATCCACCTGGATTCCATCCTCCAACACACACACACACACAGCACCACACCCACACAACACCACACACACACACACACACACATAGTATATATCTTTATATGTGTGTGGTGTGTGGATATATATTATACCTATATATATATATATCATATATATAATGATGTGTGTGCTGTGTCTCCTGTGTGTGGTGTGTTGGGTGTGTGTGTGTGTGGTGTGAGAGGATGGAATCCAGGTGGATTTTCGAAAACTGGTAGTCTCAATTTTCAATAAATCGAGTTTTGTATTGTGGGGTTTTTCTTCCATGTATCAGTACGGCAAGAGTGTTTTTCCATCACTTCATATATATAATATATATATATTAATGATATATATATATATATATATATATCATATATACTATATGTCACTATATATATAATATATATATATCTATATATATATATATATATATATATATACTTATATATACACTCACACATGTCATCTCCGAGAGGGTTGACCCAGGCTAGAGAAGACCAATATGTGCTGAGTATTGGAAGGAATGCTGCATGGACGCTTGGTCGGAGGGAGCCCAGGCGGTGGAGCCAAGACTGGGCGCGGGAAAGCGCAGCCATGCGTGAACACTTATGATGATGATGAATATACATATATATATATATATATATATATATATATATATATATTATATATATATGTGTGTGTGTGTGTGTGTGTACATGTATATGTATATATTTACATTTTGTATATATATATACATAGGTATATATGTATATATACATACGTATATATGTATATATACATACGTATATATATACACATACATACATGCACACACACATATATATGCATACACACACATATACGTATATATGCAATTTATATGGATTTACACATATGTAATTATAATGTACATATAGCGCATAAAACACTTACACATAAATATATTATGGTAGAAAAATCCACAATGCAAAAACTAGATTTATTGAAAATGTGACAAATTTATATACATATATATATGCACACACACATGTATGTACATATATATGTATAAATATATGCTATATGTATGCACATTACACACACATGGCTAGTAGCAGATTATCATTTAAAATGCATATATGTACATACATACATGATGTCTATAAATATATATTTACATATATGTATATATACACAAACATATATACTATATATACATATATACATATACATACGTATATGTATATTTATGCATATATACATATATGCACATATATATTATAGATATAAATATATAAATATATATATATACATATATATACATATATATATATATATATATATATATATCATACCTACTTTATTTCAGCTCTTTAGTCACATCAGAAAATCATTGATGATTGTTAGTCTGCCATTCATGTATTACTTTTGGTAAAGCTAGAATATTAAGTAATAAATAATTGAGGGAAGCTTATCGAGAATAATGAGGAGCGCCATAGATGGAAGGAGGAGGTGTAGGAGGAGTAGGAGGCAGATAAGCGTGTCCATGTGTAGGTTCCTTCGCCTCTCCTTCGTAAGTAACTTCAGCCACGAAACCGGAGTCGCCGTCGACAGTGTAAGTGACTTTCTGGACTCGTGTGTCAGGAAGCAAAACCTTGTAGAATCCCTCGGTCTTTTCTCCGTCACGGTGTTCCTCCCTGTTATATTCGTTGCCGGAATAATGGTCGTTTACTGTCCAATCGAACCAGTACTTCGGCTTCTCCTGTGGGTGAGGGGCGTACAGATTTTACAATGGTTTCCAATCACTTGACAGTTCTGTTGTCTATGGAATCTGATAATCACCATCAACAATGATTATATAGATGATAATGACATAGACGATAAAGATATAGATAGTAATGATATGGATAATAATGATATAGATGATAATGATGATATAGATAATAATGATATAGATGATCATAATGATGATATAGATGATAATGGTAATAATGGTATTGTTGACAATAGATGTAATAAATATACGATTACTGCTGTTAAGATTGCATAAATGATAATAACACAAACAATCAGACACGAGTAACAACAATTACAATAATCGTTTTCGTTTTTGCAGCGATTGCAAAACTAATGATGATAATGAAACGCTAATAATAGTCATAATAACTAATTCACTAATTACCTAATTATGTTAACAACAACAAAACAAAAACAATAAGTGACAGCAAACATAGTGCTAAGAATATCCATGATGTTAATGATAACGATAAGAACAGCAATAATAACTACTAATATTGAGAATAAGAGCAGCAACAGGCTTTTTTGTGCAATGCCTTTTAGATTACTTACTGTTGTTGTTGTTTGCCCATATGTATAGGATGGGGTCCTGGTAGCGGTGGTGGGCAAGTATGTTGGTGGTTTAGGGGCTTGTGGGGGCAGGTATTTTGGGGGAGGGGCAGTGGTGTAGGGCCGTGGGTTGTGGAGGGGCAGTGGTGTAGGGCCGGTAGTTTTGGGGTAGGGGCAGTGGTGTAGGGAACCGGTAGTTTTGGGGTAGGGGCATGGGTGTCGAGCCGGTAGTCGGGTAAGGGGCGTGGTGTAAGGCCGTAGGGATGGGGTAGGCAGTAGTGTAGGGCGGGGCTTTGGTGGGGGCACATACGTAAGAGGCTGGGTGGGTGGTGCGGGTGGGCATGCGGAGGGTGTCATGATCCCACCAAGCCGATCGGGAACGGCGAGCGAAACCGCCAGGAAACACAGACGGCTCTCGAGGATCTGTCAAGATGTGACAGCATCTCAAAGTGGGCGTTAATATATAGCAATCCACTAGCAGTGTCCCATTAATTTGTTACTAACAGACTATGTAATTCATTTCTGATCTACAGAGAATGGTGACGCAAATAGACAAAAAAAAAATATATATATTGCTTTTTCATTAACGTGTAGGCGCCTACATAGACACGAAAACCCGCTTGCATGTTCCTCATTGCACACATTAAAGGGTAACGTTATATATTTTTTTTCTGATGCCTGTATATATGTATGAAAACATCCACACAATTATATAATGTTGTGTGTAGCGGTTGTGTGTGATGTGCTATGTGATCCTTATATATCAACCATCCGCTCGTATTTCGTAGCACTTCCACTGCCAACCTCTTCATTGTCTTGAGCTTTTGGAAGGATGGTGATTCTTTAAGCAAGCACTGGATGCTTATTAGTCCTGAGTAACGATATAGTGCAAGATGACACTGGATCGGCGGTGGAGTTGTAGGGGGATGAGTTGGTATTCAGTGAAAGTATACCACCGGCAGAAGAGGGAGATGTGATATGGGTGAATGACTGTTTTCTCTTCTTATCATTTATCATGCAGTACCTGTGGGTGCCTTCATGTAATACAGATAATATCGTGATTGAAGCAAAATCATAATTAACGGAATGGAATATACCATTTTCCTTATACAAGTCCACGTGTACATAACCTTGGGATTGGCCATAAGGCATTCGGATCTTATGAGACTTTGTACATGCAGCTCGTGTCTAATTTAATATGAAGGCGCATGCGATTCGAATAGGCAAGGATTGTTAAATTTCCTATGACCGTGTTACAGAAATAGCACACAAACATACAACACACTCACTCACACCACCCCACACACACAAACACGAGCACACGCACGCGCACACAGGCACACACACGCACACGCACATACAGAAATATACACTAAATAAAACTGACTCTTTCTCTCAGTCTAAGTATACATATATACATGTGTAAAAAAATGTAAATGTTTATGTGTCTATAAACACACACGGATATATGTATATATACAGATATGTGTATGTATATATTATAAAGTATATATATTTATATATGTACATATACGTATACATGTATGTATATACACAATATATATATATATATATATATATATATATATATATATATATATGAATATATATACATATACAAGTGTATATTTTCTGTGTGTATGTTTTTATGTATATGTATAAGTATGAATATATATGCATACACACACATACACACACATATATGATTATATATGTGTGTGTGCGTGCGTATATATATGTATATATATGTATGTATGTACGTATGTATATATGTATATTTATATATGTATATATATGAACATATATATATATAACATATTAATTTCCTCTGACCGTGTTACAGAAATAACACACACGAAAAAAAAAACTTTCCCTCTTTCTCAGTCTAAGTATATACATATACATATATGTATAAATATATATATGTATGTATATATACACAAACACACACGATATATTTTTTCATATGCATTTATATGTATGTATGTACAAATATATATCCATACATACATATTCAAGTATGTATATATGCATTTATATATGTGTGTGTGTTTGTATGTATATGTATATGTATATGTATGAATATATATGCACACGCAAATACACGTACGTTTATATATATGTGTATGTGTGTGTATGTGTGTGTGCGTGCGTGTATATATATATGTATGTATATATGGGTATATATGTATATATACACATATATAAATTTCCATGCACACACACACACATACACAATCACACACAATCACACACACACACACACACACACACCCTCATATATATATATATTTATATATATATATATACACACATAACACACAAACACACTACATCTGTGTACGTGCGTTTCCCTAA
>NC_051388.1:48134417-48137652 GCF_015228065.2 Penaeus monodon | reverse complement strand
ATCAATAAAGTTGATTTGGGCGTCCAGTTGCGTCAGAGTTAATGGAACATATCCGCAATAAAGAGTATATCTGCCAAAATGAATTCAACATTTTTTTAATTAAAGTCTGCAGAGGTCTCATAAGACTCAAACATCACAGTTATTGTTTCCTCTATTGAAGCGGTTGTGTTTTTTAATTTTTCCCCAGATATGAAACGTTTTGTGCTTGTGTTTGCATTCTGGATTGTCATAATCATAAACAGTATTAATTTGCCCAAAGAAGAAAAGAACTATTGCATACCTTGCATATATAGATATAACAAATGAGCCTTTTTAGAGTTGATACTCATGAGCTATAACTTTATTATGTACAAATAATATGTAGTACTGAAAACATTACCATACCAAACAATACCCCATAACAATTATTATACAAAAAGATTTACGAGCATAAAAAAGAAAAACATCACCCACTGTCACTTGGGCTTAGTTCCGAACACACACAAAAAATATAATTAAGAGGAAACGCACGTACACAGATTGTGTGTGTGTGTGTGTGTGTGTATATATATATATAATATATATATATATATATTTGTGTTGTGTGTGTGTGTGTGTGTGTGTGGGGTGTGTGTGTGTGTGTGTGGTGTGTGTGAAATGGAAATTTTATATATGTGATATATACATATATACATATTACATACATATATATTATCACGCACGCACACACACATACACAACATACACATATTTTAAACTACGTGTATGTGCTGTGCATATATATTCATACATATAAAATATACATACAAACACACACACAAAATTAAATGCATATATACATACTGAATATGTATGTATGGATATATATTTGTACATACATACATATAATGCATATGAAAAAATATATTCGTGTGTGTTTGTGTATATATACATACATATATATATTTATACATATATGTAATGTATATACTTAGACTAGAAAGAGGGAAATTTTTTTTTTTCGTGTGTGTTTTCTGTAACACGGTCAGGGGAATTAATATGTTATATATATATATGTTCATATATATACATTATAAATAACATATATACATACGTACATACATACATATATATACATATATATACGCACGCACACACACATATATAATCATATATGTGTGTGTATGTGGTGTATGCATATATATTCATATTATACATATACATAAAAACATACACACAGAAAATATACACTTGTATATGTATATATATTAAATATATATATATAAAATATATATATAATATATATTATTTTTATATTGTGTATATACATACATGTATACGATATTGTACATATATAAAATATAATAACTTATAAACATGTATAATGTATGAATATTATTTCTGTATATATACATACACATATCGTATATAAAACATATATCCGTGTGTGTTTATAGACACATAAACATTTACATTTTTTTACACATGTATATATGTATACTTAGACTGAGAGAAAAGTCAGTTTTATTTAGTGTATATTTCTGTATGTGCGTGTGCGTGTGTGTGCCTGTGTGCGCGTGCGTGTGCTCGTGTTTGTGTGTGTGGGGGTGGGTGTGAGTGAGTGTGTTTGTATGTTGTGTGCTATTCTGAAAACAGGGGCATAGGAAATTTTTAACAAGTCCCTTGCTATTCGAATCGCATGCGCCTTCATATTAAATTAGACACGAGCTGCATGTACAAAGTCTCATAAGATCCGAATGCCTTATGGCCAATCCCAAGGTTATGTACACGTGGACTTGTATAAGGAAAATGGTAATTCCATTCCTTTAATTTATGATTTTGCTTCAATCACGATATTATCGGTTTTACATGAAGGCACCCACAGGTACTGCATGATAAATGATAGAAGGGGAAACAGCCCATTCACCCATATCACATCTCCCTCTTTGCCGGTGGTATACTTTCACTAAATCCCAAAACCTCATCCCCCCAACTCCCTCCATCCCTGTGTCATTTTGGGCACTCGTTCTCGGGACTATAAAAGCATCCAGTGCTTGCTTAAAGGAATCACACCCTTTCCCAAAAGTCTCAAGCACAATGAAGGGGTTGGGCCCAGTGGTAAGTGCTACGAATAACATGTGGTGATATATAAAAGGACACACAATACACACACACTCGCATACCCCACACTTTATATAATTGTGTGTGTATGTTTTCATACATATATACAGGCAATCAGAAAAAAATATATACATCGTTACCTTTACTTGTGTTCAATGAGGAACATGCAAGCGGGTTTTCGTGTCTATGTAGGCCTACGTAATGAAAAAGCAATATATATATATTTTTTTTTTATGTGTCACCATTTCTCTGTTCAGATCAGAAATTGAATTACATAGTCTGTTAGTAACCAAATTAATGGGACACTGATAGTGATTTGCTATATTTAACGCCACTTTTGAGATGCTGCCACATCTTGACAGATCCTCGCGAGCCTCTTTTTTCCTGCGGTTTCGCTCGCCGTTCCCGATCGGCTTGGTGGGCATCATAACCACCCTCCGCATGCCCACCCGCCACCACCACCCAGGCCTCTTACGTATGTGCCCCCCACCAAAGCCCCGCCCTACACTGCCCCTACCCCATCCTACCGGCCCTACACCACTGCCCCTACCCCAGCCTACCGGCTCTACACCACTGCCCCTACCCAAACCTACCGGTCCTACACCACTGCCCCCCCCCCCATCCTCCCGGCCCTACACCACTGCCCCTCCCCCAACATACCTGCCCCCCACACCCCCTAAACCACCAACATACTTGCCCACCACCACTACCAGGACCCCATCCTATACATATGGGCAAACAACAACAACAGTAAGTAATCTAAAAGGCATTGCACAAAAAAGCCTGTTGCTGCTCTTATTCTCAATATCAGTAGTTATTATTGTTGTTCTTATCGTTATCATTAACATCATTAGTTTTGCAATCGCTGCAAAAACGAAAACGATTATTGTAATTGTTGTTACTCGTGTCTGATTGTTTGTGTTATTATCATTTATGCAATCTTAACAGCAGTAATCGTATATTTATTACATCTATTGTCAACAATACCATTATTACCATTATCATCTATATCATCATTATGATCATCTATATCATTATTATCTATATCATCATTATCCCTCTATATCATTATTATCCATATCATTACTATCTATATCTTTATCGTCTATGTCATTATCATCTATATAATCATTGTTGATGGTGATTATCAGATTCC
>NC_051388.1:48120763-48131817 GCF_015228065.2 Penaeus monodon | reverse complement strand
ACAATACCCCTACTCAAAAGCCGAAAGGATTTTCACAGGTAGAGAATCATCATAATTGGGTCCCGGGCCACTAGGGATCAGAGGAATGACTTGCTGCGATTACCGAAGTTGCAGGGTAGCCCCTAACCCATGATATACTCAAGCCGAAAAATTAGAGGAAGTGTACATGAGGGCCCACTCCTTTCCCTGCACTCCAGAGAGGAAACGAGATCCTCCCCCTAGGCCAGCTGGTACTCAGACGCCACAGGCTATGAACCACTGGCACTCTCTGAAATAAACAACACAGAATGCGCCTAGGTTACCACTGTGCATGGCAGATCATACAAACAATAGAACATGAAGAGAGGTGTTGCATGCACTGAGGCGAGCTGAACGCCACACTTGTACATTACTTAGAGAATTGTGTGCACATGCAATTCCTAAGACAAAGCCCGCAGAACACAACCGTCGTGCTGGTAAAGAGATTATGCGAGATGCTTACACCACAACTACAGGAGCGCCTGCTGGCAATCCCACCGCCATGGTAAGCACCGAGTGTCAGAGAAACAAATGAGACAGCCATAAAAAGCTGACACAGGCCGGGCCATAAGTGAAATGCCCGGGCGATGTCAGAACTTCGCAAATCTCAAGCAAGCAAGAGCAAGCGTTCATCGGCGGCCACAGTCATCCCTGTCGGGGTACATTCCTGTCGGCGACGGACGACGGAAAGGGCAGCGTGCGATGGCTGCTAGCACGGGACGAGGACATCCTGAAAATCACCACTCAACAAAAAGTGCGTAACGCTTCACTCCACAAAAGGGGAAAATTGCAATATCGTGTGATGTGTTGGAATTAATGTGTGGTGATCTTGCATAGTCAAATACCTACGGTGCTTCATTCTTGCAGAGTCAAATACCCATACCCATGGTTCTGCGTGCTTGCAGAGACAAATACCCATACCCTCGGTGCTGCGTGCTTGCAGATTCAAATACCCATACCCACGGTGCTGCATGCTTGCAGAGTCAAATACCCTTACCCATGGTGCTGCATGCTTGCAGAGTCAAATACCCATACCCATGGTGCTGCATGCTTGCAGAGTCAAATACCCATACTCATGGTGCTGCATGCTTGCAGAGTCAAATACCCATACCCACGGTGCTGCATGCTTGCAGAGTCAAATACCCATACCCACGGTGCTGCATGCTTGCAGAGTCAAATACCCATACTCATGGTGCTGCATGCTTGCAGAGTCAAATACCCATACCCACGGTGCTGCATGCTTGCAGAGTCAAATACCCATACCCACGGTGCTGCATGCTTGCATGTATATAAATATACATACACTCATATATTATATATATACATATATACATAATACATGTACATAAATACACACACACACCACACACAACACAACATATATCTATATATATTTATATAATATATATATATTATAATATATATATGTGTGGGTGTGGTGTGGTTGTGGTGTTGTGTGTGTGTGTGTGTGTGTGTGTTTGTGTACATGGTGTACAAACACACACACTCTCTCACACAACACACACACAACATATGATCATATAATATATATATTATATATATATATATATATATATATTATATATATATATATAATATATACATTATATTATATATATTCCCTTATATATATATATATATATATATAATATATATACATATATATATATATCTAATATATATATATAACATATTATATATAATATAATAGTATATATTATATATATATATATATATATATATATATATATTATAATATATATATATATAGAAAGTATGGCAGAAAAACACTCTCGTACGATACAAAAAGTGGAAAGAAAAACCCGCAATACCAAAAAACTAGATTATTTGGAAATGAGGATACAGTTCGAAAATCCACCTGGATTCCATCTCCACACACACCACACACACACACACACACACACACACACTCACACACCCCACACACACACCAATATAATATATATATATGTGTGGTTTGTGTGTATATATATATCTATATATATCGATATATATATATTATATGTGTGTTGTGTGTGTGTGTGTGTGTGTTGTGTGTGTGTGTGTGTTGTGTGTGTGAAGGTGGAATCCAGTGGATTTATTCGAAAAAAAACTTAGTATCATGTTTCAATAAATCTAGTTTTGTATGTGGGTTTTTTCTTCAATGGATCCAGTACGGAAGCGGTGTTTTTTTTCAACTTCCATTATATATAGATTCGATATATATATATATATATATATATTATCTATATCATATAATATATGTATATATATTATATATATATATATATATTATATATATATCTATTATATATATTACTTCTATAAACACACACATGTCATCTCCGAGAGGGGTTGAACCCCAGGCTTGAGAGAAGACCAATATGTGATGAAGAGTAGGGGAGGCATGCTGCATGGACGCTTGGTCCCCGGGAGGGAGTGGCCCAGCGGTGGAGTAGCCAAAGGGACTGGGCGGGGGGAAAAGGGGAAATAATAACAAAGAGAGGGGGAAAAAAAAAAAAAGAAAAAAGGAAAAAAAGGAGGGGAGGAAAAGAGAAGGAAAAAAGGAAAAAAGAAGGGGGGGAGGGAGAAAAAAACGCGCAGCAATTGCCGTATGCCCCCTTATGATGATGATGAATATTTTATATATATAATATATATATATATATATATTATATTTGTATAATATATGTGTGTGTGTGGGTGTGTTTACATTATATGGATATATTGACATTTTTTTTGTATATTTTATACATAGGTATAATGTATATTATACTACGTATTAGATATATACATACGTATATATATCACACATTAAATACAGCACACACAATTATATGCATACCACAACCACATTATATAAGTAATATATGATATATATTTACACATATGTATATATATGTACATATATGCTAACCACTTCAATAAATATATATGGTAGAAAAAATCCCACAATGCAACAAAAACTAGATGATTTAATTGAAAAAATGTGGGACAAATTTATCTACATCTATATATGCACCACACACATGTCAGTACCTATTATATGTATAAATATATGCTATATGTATGAACATACACACACATTGGCTAGAGTAGCAGAATTATCATATTTTAAACGGCATTATGTACATACATACCTGATGCCTATAAATATATATTTACATTATAGTAGTATACACAAACATATTATACTATATATACCATAAACATATACAGTACGGTATATGTTTATTTTATGGCATGTATTACATTATGCACATATATATTATAGATATAAATAATACAATATCATATTTTATTATATACATATTCTATAGAATACTATATATATATATATATATATATATATATATATATATATATACATTACATAAGCTGCCATACTTTATTTCAGCTCTTTAGTCACATCAGAAAATCATTGATGATTGTTATCTGCCATTCATGTATTTTTGGTTTTTAAAGCTAGAAGAAGTAAGGTCATATAAATCATTGAGGGAACTCTTATTCGAGAATATTAATGAGGGAGTAGCGCACAAGATGGGAAGGAGGAGGTTGTAGGAGGAGTAGGGAGCAGAATGATTAAGCGTGTCCATGTGTAAGTTCTCGCCTCTCCTTAGTCAAGTAGTAACTTCAGCCACGGAAACCGGAGGTAATTAGTCGCCGTCGACAGTGTAATGTAAGTGACCCTTTCTGGGGGACTCGTGTGGTCAGGAAGCACAAAACCTTGTAGGAATCCCTCGCGTTCTTTTTCTCCGGGTACGGTTTTTTTTTCCTCCCTGGTTATATTCGTTGCCGGAGTAGAAATAATGGTTGTACTGTCCAACGAAAACCAGTAATTCGGGCTTCTTCCTGTGGGTGTGAGGGGGCGTACAGATTTACATGGTGTCCAATCACCTTGACATTTCTGTTGTCGTATGGAATCTGGATAATCCACCATCACAATGATTATATAGATGATATGACCATAGGACGATATTGTAAAGGATTATAGATAGTAATGATATGGAGTATAAGATTTATAGATGATAAGAGGATCTAGTAATAATGATCTATAGATGTGATTCATAAATGATGATATAGATGATAATTGTAATTAATGGTGTATTGTTGACAATAGATGTAATAATAAAATATCGAGATTAACGCTGGTAAAGATTTGCATAATCCATATAAATGATACTAACACAAAACAATCAGACACGAGTACAAACAATTACAATAAATACGTTTCGTTTTTGCAGCGATTGCACAAAACTAATGATGATAATGTGAAACGCTTAATAATAGTAATAATCCTCATCTCCATACCTAATTTATCCGTTAACAACAAACCAAAACAAAAACAATAAGGTGACAGGCAAACATAGTGATACGAATATCCATGATGTTAATGATAACATTAAGAACAGGCAATTCATAACTACTAAAGATTGAGAAGGGGCTAAGAGAGCAAACAGGCTTTTTTTTGTTTGAATTGCCTTTTAGATTACTACTGTTTTGGTTGTGTTTGCCCATATGTATAGGATGGGGTCTGGTAGCGGTGGTGGGCACGTATGTTGGTGGTTCGGGGGTGTGGGGGGGCAGGTCTTTGGGCGGGGCACAAGTGGTGTCGGGCCGGTGAGGCGGGGGAGGGGCCCGTGGTTGGCGGTCCGGTCGGTTGTGGTGGGGCAGTGGTGTCGGGCCTTGTCGGTGTGGGGGCGGGGCCATGTGGTTTACGGGCCGACACACCCCACCCAACCCCCACCCCCGGACACCAACAAAACTCCGCGTGACAAAAGTGTCTGTCGGGCCCAAAACAACGGAAAACAATACATCGAACACAAGAACCACACAACGAGGGCCGGTCGGGCGCCACGGGTTGTACGTGGCCTCGGTCGGTTGTGGGGCAAGCGTAAAACTCGGGCCCCGGTATCGGGGGCCAGTGGTCGAACAACAACAGTGGTTGTCGGGCCCACGGATCAGAACAAAACCCTGGCTGGTCGGGCCCCAACAAAAGGTTCGGTTGGGGGGGTAGAGGGCCACCGCCGATGGTTGTTCGACGCTGGGGCGGGGCCACGGTCGTCGTAGTAGTCGTATGAAAATCGGGCAGGCCCCCACACAACCGGCTTTGATGGTGGGCCACCCACATCCCGACCGCACACCAACACGCCCTACACGTCCGCAGGCAATCTGGGCATGCGGAGGGTGAAACGCCATTGATGATGCAAACAACACCAAACGCCCGTCACCACAGGGAAACCGGCGCGGAACGAGCGAACCCCAGGAAACAGGAGTCGCACAGAGGCTCTGTCACCAAGACAAGATGTGGCAGCATTCTCAAAACAAACAATGGCCCCCACGTTCATTTGTCCCGTTAAACCGATAGCAAACATCACTATCAGTGTCCCATTAATATGCAGTATTACGGAACAGACTAACATGTCAATTACAAATATCATACTCGCCCAAACCTGGAACCAGAGAAAAAAACATAAAAGGTACGCATAGAACAAAAAAACAAAAAAAACACAACAAAACCACATATACTATATTTGCCTTTTTCATTACGAGGCTACATCAGACAACGAGCACCCAAAAACGACCACCCACAAAAGAACGGGAACAAACAAAAACCCGCTTTGCACTGTCTCCTCTTGACCCCAGATAAAACCAGGGTTAACGAACCCCTGTACTATATTAGGTTTTCTCGAAATTGCCTGTATAAAAACTTATATGTATGAAAAAACATACAAACACAATTAATATACTGTGTGTGATATGCGACGGGTGTGTGGTATTGTGATGGTCCTATTATCACAACCTGTTATTCCGTAGCAACGTAAACCACTGACCAACCTCTTCAGTTGTGCTTGAGACTTGTGGAGGAGTGTGGTTCCTTTTAAGGAAGACACTAAGGATATGCTTATAGTCCTGAGAACGAAACGTGCCAAGAATGACAACTGGGATGGAGGGGCAGTTGGGGGGATTAAAGGTTGGTAATTCAGTGAAAGGTATTCCCAACCGGCAGGGACCAGAAAAAAGAAGAGTGGCAAGATGCTGCTTACGGCAGGAACGTGATATACGTTTTGTTTCTTTATCATTTCTCATGCCCACGTACCTGTGGTTAGCTCCATGATGCAGATTAATATCGTTAATTGAAAAGCCAAACACAATTAAATTAACGGAATGGAATATACCATTTTCCCTGATACTAGTCAAACGTCTACAAACCTTAGGATGGCCAGACGGCATTCTGGATCATCATTTGATTTTTGTTTACATGGCAGCTCATGTCCTAATTTGTATCAGGGCAACATGCGATTCCAGGGGAAAATCGCATGCGTTTTAAATTTTTCCTATGACCGCGTACAGAAAGAGAAAAGCACACAATAACACCACACACACCCACACACACACACCCACACAACACACACCACGCAGCACAACGCACACGCCACACGCACACGCAACACACATACACGAAACATACACTAATAAAAAAGATTTTTCTCACTGTCTAAGTCATTATACAAATATTACATATATGTGTAGAAATATACATAATATATTATCATATATATATATATATTATCTATATATATATATAGATATATGTTTATGTATCTATAAAACAACACACCCATATATAATTTATATATGATATATACAGAATATATGTATGTACATATACAGAAAATAACATCTTGTATACATATATACATATTTCTACGTCTATACTATTTATATGTATTATACGTATACAATATGATGTATATAAAACACAATTATATTTAATGAATATATATAACAATATACAAGGTATATTTGTGTGTGTATGTTCGTATGTAGTAGTATAGTTATGCATATATAACTACACATAACATACACACACATGTATGTTTTAGATGGTGGTGTGTGTGTGCGTGCCGTTCATTCTATATGTATACTATGTATGTACGTATGCTATATATGTATGTTTACTATATTATATACACACGATATATATATATATATATAGATATCTCTAATGAAAACATATAAATAGATATCACAAAATATAAATTTCTCTGACCGGGTTACAGACCAGTAAACACAAAACACACACATAGAAATAAAATAAATAAAAAAAGCAAAACCACCGCGGGGGGGAACAAAAAAAACGGACATATAGAAATATAATCTAATAAAATACCCTTCTTTCTCACCGTCTCAGTAATACACATCTACCTATATTGTCTACAAAATAATAATAGTATGTATATATACCCACAACAAACACACACGATTATACTTTATATTAATTTACATATAATAAGTGTTATAGTATGCATTTATATATGTGTATGGTGTTTGTGTATATGTAATATGTGTGAAAATATATGCACACGCACACAATATACACATTCGTTTATATATGGTGTGGTGTTATGTTTTTTGTGTGTGTACCGTGCGTGTATGTAGTAGATTGTATGCAATTGTATTATTTATACGTATATATAAAATTTCATGCACACACATAAATATACATATAATAATATATATATATAATATAATATATATATAATATATATACAGACACACACATCTTGTGGCGTGGGTGTTTTGTTCATAATGATCCTTTTTTTTTGTGTCGGGGCAAGGCTAAAGGGCCTAACCTAAATGGACGTGGGTGATGTTTGTGGTTCTGTAGTAATATTTTCTTATATATATATATGATATATTATATTATATATACTATACTAGGTTATATTATATATAATGTTAGACTATTGTTTGCTAATGACTACTGTTAGTCGTTAATAAATATAATTTGTCTATATCAAAGTACAGCTCATCACGTTCACTTCTAACAAAAGGCTCCTTGTTATCCTCTATATTGTGCCAAGGTAGCAATAGTTAATATGCTTTTCTTTGGGCAAATTAATAATAATCTATGTAAGGACCCCACAAATCCTGAATGCAAACACAAAACACAAAAACGTTATCTATCTGGGGGGAGGGGAGAAGAAAGATTTTAAACAAAACACAACCGCTTTCTTTAATACCAGGAAAAACTAACCGTGATGTTTCGAGTATTATGCGAATCCTATGCAGGACTTTTTCTTTAAATTAAAAATGAGGCTGGAATTCAATTTTTTTTTGTAGAAATTATTCTTTTATGCTGCGGATGACGTTCCATTCCTCTGGAACGCAAATGGAAGGTATCAATGTGTCGCATATCTTTGTATATATGAGGGCAACCACGCTGGTCAACTACTCTAGTTTAGGAAATAAGGATATTAAGTGACGACACGACAATCATGCCCACGACTCGGCTCCAAGTGTGTCAAGCTGGGCTGAAATCGGCGGAACCGAGTCCTTACCCGCCGTGGTGCCAGCACAGCAGTAACCTCCAGGCCGGTCAATTGCAAACTCTGCTTCGAGCTGGGTTCGGGGCGCGCGAAAAAAACACCCGCCGACCCCCTCGGATTTGGTGAAAGGCAAAAAAATATATATGTGGTGTTCTGATTCAAAGCTATATATATGGTGCGTGTGGTGGTGTGTGTGTGTGATTCACACACACACACACACACACAACACACACACACACCCCACAAACATTATATATATATATAATAGATATGAGATATATATATTATGAGTGTGTTGTATATTCTCAGATATATCACATACATAGTATATTTATGATATAATACTAAATAAATTAAATATATATATATGTTACAAAAGTAATATACATATGTTATATATGCATATATCACACACACAAAAACATAATAGGTGTGTGTGTGTGAATAAATTATATTAAATATATATCCTTTATGCGTGTGTATATGTGTGATTTATATATATGCATTATTGTATATTGTGTGTATATGTCGGATTGTACTCGGGTGGGTACTGGGCCCTCACCTCGTAGGTGGGAATTTCAGAACACGGTAACAGGGATCGGTTTGTTTTGACCAGCGCAAAATGTGATTCTTTTTCTAATCTTGTCTAATCTTTCAATACAAATTGTGTAAATAGAGGACCTCTGAAACCATTTATGTAGGATGACTGTTGACAGAGTGGTCACTTTTCACCTTTGCGGACATTGTGAAAGAATTTGTAGGCAAGGGATGAAGAACGTAGTATGTACGTTATTATTTATTATATCTCTCTGTCGCGATTAAGATGACCGTGGCAGCTGGGGGTGGACCAGCATCCATCCAAACGGAAAAAAAGTAAAGTAGATTGTATTAACAAGACTAAGAATCGGGGCACACAAGACTGACTCAACGGGCGATGAGGCATTTTCCTCCCTAAAAAGTCAAGCACCTACTTATGAGGGTGATGGTCAAGAGCATTAACGGTCTTTTCGCCCACATGTAGTGGAAAGATGTACACATTTCTCGACCCAAAGACGTTTGTACCTTGGTCTTCTCTACTATACACTGAAAAATTTGTTGGAGGCGGAGGATTGTGAATAGAAGGTGCTTATTGTCCTTAGGGAGATAATATTCATTTAACATTAATTATGCCTAAATGTTTTACAGGTTTAAATATTTTAAAATTCTATCTAACAAAGTACTTCGCCGCCTAAGACCTTAGCTGTTTGGACCGTGGTAGCTGATTTTTGAAAATAATCAATCTTCTCTTATATGATATTTAGATATATTATATATATGATATATGATATACACTTACGTAATCCCAACTAGTTCTATTATATTTCATATATTCGTCAAAATGTTTCTTATGTGCAACACCACGCACACACCTATGTTTATTTACATACACACACATTTACTATATATATATATATATATATATATTATAATATAATATATAATAATAATCTATAACTATTATATAATATATCTATATCTATCTAATATATATATATATATAATATATATACATGTATAGATATATTTCTTATCATGTATTACTTTTATTTTTTCCCCTCGGTGTTCTGTGAAAAGGGGTAACAGATGTTGTGTCTAATTTCATTTAAAAAATGTTTTTATTTATTTATCTTTTTTTTCCCATTAAGACAATTACCTTGGGAAACTCATAATTCAATATGTGATTACAAAACTATTACTTAATGCTTTTTATATGAGCAAGTATTGCTAACAAAATTAAAATGAATCGGCTCGGACAATTTCCTTCTCTATTTTCTGTACCAAATAGAAAATAACTGTGTACCTAATTAGGAGTTGTTTGTAGACTTATATACAGAGCAACATAAATGTAAAAAAAAAAATTGTATTTGTGATAATTTATTTTTTCTGAGATGCTGAATGTTATTTATCATCAAAGGAAGGAAGTCATGTAATCGTTGTATAGGCGGGATTATCAAACAGTTGGAATATGTGGCGAGTTTTGGAGGGGTTTTCAGGAGAGGAAGAGAGAGAGGGAAGGAGGAGGGGAGGGGGAGGAGAGGATGAGGAGGGGTGGAAGGGAGGAGAAGGGGGGGAGGAGAGAGGTGAGGGGAGCGGGGGAGGGAGCGAGGTGGAGGAGAGAGAGGGGAGAGAGAGGGAGAGGAGAGAAGAGGAGAAGCAGGGGAGGGAGAGAGAGGAGAGAGAGAAGGGAAAAAAAAAGGAAAAAACCAAACAAACATTTATTTAAAGAACAAGTTATCTCAAAAGCACACACCAAACACAGACATCATCCCACCACTGAGAAAAAAGCTAGGCGCTAACTGGTTCCTGTTTGTAGGATTGTAAAGGATAATGCAATTTATATATATTTTTTCATATTTATTGATTTTTATTTAAAATAGAAGTCGTGACCGTTGAAGAGATATTAGCGGCGTAAGCCGGGCTTGGTTTGTAAGCAGGAGGCAGGCTGTAGGCAGAAGCCAGGGTTTGTGGAGGAGAGGTTGTAGGCAGGAAGCAGGTTTGTAGGCAGGGAGCAGGGGAGGTTTGTAGTAGGCAGGAGCACGGTTTGTAGGCAGGAGCAGGTTTGTAATCGGGGGGGTACTGGGCCTCTACCTCCGTAACTGACCTCAGCCACGTCCGTAGCCAAGAGTTCGTCCGTTAACGTTGTAGGCGCCTTCTGCAGACGGC
>NC_051388.1:48101823-48113163 GCF_015228065.2 Penaeus monodon | reverse complement strand
AAAAAAAATTTTTTTTTTTAAAATTTTTTTGTCTTTTTTTTTTTGTGTGTGTGTGTGTGTGTGTGTGTGTGTGTGTGTGTGTGTACATATGTATATATGCATATATAGATAGATGTGTGTTTCTATATATATTTGCATATATATGTAGATATGTGTATATATGTATACATACATGTATTGTATATAATATATATGTGTGTGTATTTATGTACATGTATTATGTATATATGTATATATATAATATATGAGTGTATGTATATTTATATACATGCAAGCATGCAGCACCGTGGGTATGGGTATTTGACTCTGCAAGCATGCAGCACCGGTATGGGTATTTGCTCTGCAAGCATGCAGCACCGTGGGTATGGGTATTTGACTCTGCAAGCATGCAGCACCGTGGGTATGGGTATTTGACTCTGCAAGCATGCAGCACCATGAGTATGGGTATTTGCCTCTGCAAGCGCGCAGCACCGTGGGTATGCGTATTTGACTCTGCAAGGGCACGCAGCACCGTGGGTATGGGTATTTGGGACTCTGCAAGCATGCACACCATGAGTATGGGTAGTTGGCTCTGCAAGCATGGCAGCCCCGTGGGATGGGTATTTGACTCTGCAAGGGCATGCAGCACCGTGGATGGTATTTGACTCTGCAAGCCGCAGCACCTGAGTATGGGTATTTGGCTCTGCAAGCATGCAGCACCGTGGGTATGGGTATTTGACTCTGCAAGCACGCAGCACCATGGGTATGGGTATTTGACTCTGCAAGCACGCAGCACCGTAGGTATTTGACTATGCAAGATCACTACACATTAATTCCAACACATCACACGATATTGCAATTTTCCCCTTTTGTGGAGTGAAGCGTTACGCACTTTTTGTTGAGTGGTGATTTTCAGGATGTCCTCGTCCCGTGCTAGCAGCCATCGCACGCTGCCCTTTCCGTCGTCCGTCGCCGACAGGGATGTACCCCGACAGGGATGACTGTGGCCGCCGATGAACGCTTGCTCTTGCTTGCTTGAGATTTGCGAAGTTCTGACATCGCCCGGGCATTTCACTTATGGCCCGGCCTGTGTCAGCTTTTTATGGCTGTCTCATTTGTTTCTCTGACACTCGGTGCTTACCATGGGCGTGGGTTTTGCCAAAGCGGCGCTCCTGTAGCTGTGGTGTAAGCATCTCGCATAATCTTTTTTACCAGCATGACGGCTGTGTTCTGCGGGCTTTGTCTTAGGAATTGCATGTGCACACAATT
The DNA here is from genome assembly GCF_015228065.2 of Penaeus monodon. Lineage (NCBI taxonomy): Eukaryota > Metazoa > Arthropoda > Malacostraca > Decapoda > Penaeidae > Penaeus > Penaeus monodon. Next base: position 48,111,915 of record NC_051388.1, on the reverse strand, counting down.
CTCTAAGTAATGTACAAATGTGGCGTTCAGCTCGCCGCAGTGCATGCAACACCTCTCTTCACGTTCTATTGTTTGTATGATCTGCCATGCACAGTGGTAACCTAGGCGCATTCTGTGTTGTTTATTTCAGAGAGTGCCAGTGGTTCATAGCCTGTGGCGTCTGAGTACCAGCTGGCCTAGGGGGAGGATCTCGTTTCCTCTCTGTGAAGCTGCAGGAGAAAGGAGGTGGCCGTCATGGTACACTTCCTCCTAAGTAATTTTCGGCTCTGATGTATTATCATGGGATTAGGGGGCATACCCCTGCCAACTTCGGATAATCTGTCAGCAAGCTCATTCCCTCTGATCCCTATGTGGCTGGGAACCCAATTTATGATGATTCTTCTACCCTGTGCAAGAATCCTCTGTGCCAGAGCGAGGATGGTAGTCAGAAGGTAGGTATTGTCAGTGGGTGAGCGCTGCTGAAGACAGTCGACGGCTCCTTTGGAGTCTGTGTGTATGACCACATGTCCTTCCCTCACGGACGCGTAGTTAAATGCTCCCATGATAGCAACTGCCTCTGCCCGTAGCGAGGAGGCGTTGTCTGTTACCCTCATGGATTTTGTGGCATCCCTTGCTGCGAAGCCGGCCCCTGCAGTGTGGGTCAAGGGATCGACCGATCCATCCGTCTAATATGTTCTGCTGCCCGGAGGGGTGATGGTTGCAATGACCCTCTGGGTTTCTGCTTTAGGCTAGGCGTACAGTATTCATTCTTTTTGCTTGCCAGTCTCATGACCGAGAACTCTATCGAGGTTTGTGCGCACGGCAGAGCTTTGACAAAGTCAGGGTGAGGGGAGTCCATGCCCTTGGCGAGAAGTGGTTCTTTAAGTTGATGGCGTATTAACACCCTGGCTGTGTGAGACAGCCAGGAGTTGTTTGCAAACAGCACGTTATCTTGTTCTAGGCGTCTGACTATTTTATGTCTTAGGCTTATGTCCCTGGGAGCCTGGATGACCTTTGATAAGAATTTTGCTGCCATTAGATCAATTCGTGAGGCCAAAGGGAGAAGGTTTGCCTCCACTAGGAGGTTGAGGACCTTCGCCCACCTTGGGGCACCCAGAATGACCCTGGCGGCTTCGTTTTGGACTGTCTCCAGTTGGTCTTTATATTTTCTCTTAATGCCAATCAGAGCGAGGGAGGCATAGTCTACAATGGGCCTGACAGCCTGTACATAGAATGATCTTAGTACTCTGTGTCTGGCCCCTATGCGTATTCCACTCATTGCTCTCATGACAGACAGTCTTGATTTTGTTCGGTCAACCAGGTACTGGACCTCCTTCTGGAAGGAGAGGGTCCGGTATATCCTTACCCCAAGGTAGAGGTATCCTGAACCCACCCCAAAGTCTATTCCCTGGATTTTCAGACTTGTGCCTTGAACTCTCTGTCTCAGAGCCATGGCTTGGATTTGGCTGCAGAATTCTTTAGTCCTGCCTGCAACACTCCTCGGATACCAGGTCCAGACAACACTGGGGTTTGTTTAGGCAGTATGGTCCAGTGGAGATGATAGCAAGATCGTCTGCATAGGAGTGAGTTCTTGCCACCCCACTGGGAGGTTTATGTTGAGGACACGGGACATTAATGTGTTAAAAAGAGCTGGACTGAGAACCCCACCCTGTGGCGTTCCATTCTCTAGTGGCATGTCTGTGATAGGTGACCTTGGAATTTGATCTGGCTGTTCTATTCGTAAAGTAGTAAACCTATCCAAGCCAGGAGGCTTACCTCTGATTCCTTTTGGATCAGGCTCTCCGGGATTGGCAAGAGGACTTGCCAATTCAAAAGCCTTCTCCAGGTCAAGGAATACTGCCACAGATGTGCCCGTGCTTATTTGCCTAAAGAGCGTGGCTATGCTGTGTGCTGTGCTCATGCCCGGGTGAACCCCGTGGAGATGTTCTTGTGGGGGTCCCATTTTCCATCGGAGCCGGTTCAGTACCATCCTCTCGGCAGTCTTGGCCAAAACAGCAGTGAGAGATGGGGCGGTATTTCCCCCGGCTCCTTTGGTTTAGGAATGGGACTATGGTAGCCCTCTTCCAACTCTGGGGTAGAGGGGAAATTTTCCCAGGACTTGTTGATGAGTTGCAGGAATGCAAGCTCACCTACTAGTCCCAGGTGGGAAATGATGGGGTATGAGGTCCCGTCAGAGCCCGGGGCTGTATTGCAACTGTCTTTATATGTATTTCTTAGTTCCCTCAGAGAAAAGATAATGTCCGAGTTATCTGAAGTGAGCAAGTCTGTCTGGTTGTAGGCATTCTTGTTTTGCCCTCAGTTCGGCTGGCAGGCTGTTGCTACTCGTTCTCGTAGAGAACTCGTGCGCCAGTCTGTCGGCATCTCGGGGCTGAACAGCTGGTAGCTCACTTGACCCGTTGCCATAGCTCTGAGAGGGTGGTATGGTGATTGAAAGACACACCATTCCAGCCACTTTTCCTGCCTGACTCTGCTGACAGTTTCCTTGGCATCCCTGACAGCCTCCCTTAGGAGGGCTAGGATGTCGGGGGTTCTTTGCCTTCATAAATGTTTTCGGCACATATTTACCCTGTGGTTGACCTCCCTAATCTCGTCATTAAAGTACCAGGCGTCTTTGTGAGTCCTGGACCCAGGCCGAGTTTTGGGTATGGTCAGTGAGGCTGCCTCATCAATGGCATTTACAAGTTTGGCTTGTAGCACTTCCACGTTTTGGCTTTGTGTGGGTTCATTGTTTCTCAGACAGCGGGCCAAGGCGCTCTGAAACGCCTGCCAGTTGGCCTTGTCTGTTTTTCATCTTGGATTCGGTCGTGGCATTTCGGCTGGGCCACTATTCATGAGGGTAGTTATAGTGCCGTAATGGTCACTAGTGATGGTCTCAACGACACGCCAGCCAATCCTCTCCACCAGAGTCGCAGTGGCCAGGGTGAGGACTCGGACCACTCCTCTGACATGCATTGGCTCCTGGCTATTGAGGAGAGCGATCTCGGGGAATGTCTCAATCATGTTGGCTATGTGATAGCCAGCCGCATCCGGTGCCCTGCAGGGAGCCAGGATGAGGTGGTGTGCATTGAAGTCTCCCCCTTTGATCACTCGGTCGTGTGCTGCAGAAGCACAGACTTGGCTGATGTCTAAGGTACTACAGTGTGGCCGGCTGTACACACTGTAAAATTTCAGGGGCCCCACGGCCAGGTGAATCTCGATGGCAAGAGATTCAACATCTTCACCACAGTGCGGTGCATCGGCTATTGTGGAGCAGGGAATTGCTGCTTTGACAAGGGTGATCAGGCCTCTTTTGCCATCAGCACATGGCAGCATGAAGACGTGATACCCGGAGAAGCAAACAGGTTCCACTGTTAATATCTCCTGGAGCATGACAATGTCAATGCTCCTTGATCGCACTATTGCATGGAGGATGTCACTGCTTGTGGAGAAGCCATAGATGTTCCACTGCAGAATACTTAGATTGCGTGCCATGATGTTACTAGTTGATAGTTACATTAGAGACATCGTCGTATTCGGATTGACGGTCTTCGGAGTCTGACAACTCCATTGTGAGGGCCTCACTGCTTGAGGGGTCTCCTTCGGCTGTCAGGCTATCCCTGGGTCCACTGGGGGGGTGGAGAGCCTTTGGTAGCTCTGACTTTAAGTGTTTGGGCTTTTCTCTGGCCAGGCTGTTTCTGTGCATTGTTGTTGGCTGGCCTTGCCTGGGCAGGGTCAGCTTGTTCTGATTCAGTTTCTGGTACTGAATCAGCCTGGCTAGGCTCTGCCTGTGAGGGCATGGCCTGGGTTGGAGTGGGGAGGGGAGTCTCGACCTGGGGTGAGGGAGAGGATGGGGCTGTTTTGGCCCTTTCCATCTTCCTTCCCTTTATGGTTGCGACAGTCTTGGTCAATGCCGCCATGGCGACCTCGACTGCCTTATCTGCCTCTTCCTTGGTCCTTGCCAAGGATGTTGCCACTGCTATGACTACAGCAGTCAGCAGGACCGACATGTCCCCCTCATCGAAGAGCATGTCTTCTGGTTCTGGGGAGGACGTTGTGGTGCTGTTAGAACCTTTCTTCCTAGTGTTCTTCTGCACTGGTTTTGCTTTGGGGAACTCCTGTTTGTCGGAGATCTCCGGTTTCGGCTGGGGGGCGGCTTCCTTCCTCTTAGGAGGTCGGGAGGCCTTTTTGCTCTTGTTCTTCCCCCAGACATAGGTGCCTGGGGGGCGGGAACAAAATCTGGTTGCTTCTTAGCGACCTCTTGCCGCTTGAGGGCCACCTCTTTCCTGACAGAGCAAGCCAGGCTCCAGGCGTGATGCCTCTTGGCACAATTAGGACATTTGGCTGTTGTGTCCTTCTTTTCCTCTTTGTATGCCTTAATGCACACCTCGGTGTTGTGTGCCTTGCTACAGACACCACATTTTGGCTTGGCTGTGCAATTAGCCTGGTGGTGTCCATACTTCTGGCACTTGAAACACCGCAGTGGATCAGGCACATATGTACGTAGGTTGTAGGTACCCCAGTTTCCTAGATCAAGGGTAGAGGTTGGGTACCTTTCATGCACAGGACTTGGCCTGTTGGAGTCTTCACCTTTGACAATTCGGAAGTACACCTGTGGTGTGAGGGATACTCCACATCATATGAGACTGAGGAAGCCAAGTAGCACCATCTTGACCCTCTTTTCCTCGGGGTTCAGTGGCGAAGGCTCACTTTCCTCCCATCTTTAGCTCCTTTGTTTCCTGGGAGGAAAAAAAAAGGTGGCTTGGGTCTTTTGGGGATGATGACATGCCTGATCTCGCGCAACCCGGATTGACAACCGGATTTTGCGTTGGCTCTCCAATGCCCTGACCATTTGGAAGGCATTGTCGAAGCTTTCGGGTTTAACAGGGACCTTGAACTGAGGGAAACGCCATAGGGGTCCAGACTCTCCTTCAGAGTCGGTCTCCGGCTTTGGAGCTTGCTCGTGGGGGCACCAGCTGTTTCGGCGGGTTCAGCTGGTGCTCCCGATTCGGTCATTGGGGTCGTGTGAGGGGTGCTCAGAGACCTTCCTGGCCGGGGTGCTGGCCTGGAGGGGCCAGCACGAGAGTCAATCTGGTGGACAGACATATTCTGACATGGTCTTTCTGTCTTGTCCACCATCTTGGCAGCAGGCATGACAGTGTCATCCTGTGCTCGGGGTTTTCTTTTGCCACCCGGAGGCCTGTATGGCTTCAGGGTGGCTGCCGTGGTCTGGGCCTTGCACGGGTCGTCAACTTTAGGATCTGTCTGTGGGGGATTTTTGTTAGATTTTCCATGTAATTGGACAGTGCTTCATCCACTCACGCCCCCACCCACCACGGAGTCCAACAAGGGGAAGCTGAGTGTTAGAGCCAGTGTCTAACAGCAACAGGGGTGATGATTGGATATACGCAGCCAATTAGCCGTTGCAGCAGTGCTCACGGACCAGTGTGCCAACAGCAGCATGACTGCTTGACCCTACCCTCCCGAGGGAGACCATTGCCGATTGACCTGACCGGGCCTGGATCAGGCCGCCTGTCTTGCTAGAATAGAGGACCAAAGAGGCTTGTTGCTAGCCGCAGGGCGTACTCGTGCACGGCATCGCTCAAACTCCAGGACTCCTGTCTCCCAGCTCACAAGGCTGCCACGCACGGCAAACACGTGGGTAGGTGTCAACCTCTGGGGGTAGACCAGAGGGGATGCCCTTCCACCTCCCGGACATCATTGGTGGGAACCCTTTTGCTCCTCCCTCAGTAAGGGAAGGGAGCTCTTTCACTTTTACAGGCAGTTCCTCTCCATCCTCAGAGAGGAACCTGTACCCTTTTTCAAAGTGAATCCCTCTTTTCTCTGAAACACCCAAAGGCTGTTTCACTTCAATGAGAAAAGAGGGGGGTCCCCGCACCTGTTTCAGTAGGTTCCTTCATCCCTCTGAAACATCCAACCACAGAAACCTCATTTTCAATAAATCTAGTTTTTGTATTGTGGGTTTTTCTTCCAATGTATCAGCACGGAAGAGTGTTTTTCCATTCTTCATATATATATATATATATATATATATATTATATTTATTTATTTATTTATTTATTTATTTATATATATATTATATATATATAATATAAGTATATATTTTTTTATATTTTATATATATATAATATATATTATATATATATATATATATATAATATATTATAACACACATGTCATCTCGAGAGGTTGACCCAGGCTATACATACATACCACATATATGTATTCCAACACACACAACACACACACACACACACACACAACACACATATATATATATAAAATATATTAAATAATATATATATTATATATATATATTATAATTGTGTGTGTGTGTGTGTTTATATACATAACATATAATATATATGAAAATATATTTACACATATGTAATATATATGTGCATATATGCATAACACATTACACATAATATGTGAAAAATCCACAATGCAAACTAGATTTTATTGAAAATGTGACAAATATATATACATATATATGCACCACACATGTATATACATATGTTTTGTATATAATAACTTTATGTAAGTACATTACCAAAACATGTGGCTAGTTAACAGATTATCATTTAAAATGCATATATGTACAACAACATAATATCTACAAATACATATTTACAAATAAGTATTATACACTACATAAATTAAATATATATACAATATATAACATATACATAAGACCGCGGTGGCCGAATGGTTAGAGCGTCGGACTCAAGACTGTCACGACGGCAATCTGAATTCGAGGGTTCGAGTCACCGACCGCCGCGTAGTTCCCTTGGGCAAGGAACTTCACCTTGATTGCCTACCTAGCCACTGGGTGGCCAAACCAGCCGAATTCAAGTGCTGGTCCCAAAGCCCGGATAAATAGAGAGAATGATTACCTAAAAAGGTACCACCGGCACTCTCCGTGGAAACGAACTGGGGACCCTACCACGTACTCACTCCAAGAGCATCACAACATGAAAACTACAATTAAGTATCATGCTGTGACCACGGCGGCGCAGACATGAACCTACCGTTAAAAGAAGATACATATACATACGTATATGTATACTTATGCATATATACATATATGCACATATATATATATATAAATATGTAAATATATATATATATATATATATATATATATATATATATATATATATATATATATGCATATGTATGTGTGTGCGTATATATGTATATATATAATATATACTTATATATATACATATATGTACATATGGCTTTAAGCTGCCAATTACTTTATTTCAGCTCTTTAGTCACATCAGAAAATCATTGATGATTGTTAGTCTGCCATTCATATGTTACTTTTGCTAAGGCTAGAATATTAAGTAATAAATAATTGAGAGAAGCTTATCGAGAATAATGAGGAGCGCCATAGATGGAAGGAGGAGGTGTAGGAGGCAGATAAGCGTGTCCATGTGTGGGTTCCTTCGCCTCTCCTTCGTAAGTAACTTCAGCCACGAAACCGGAGTCGCCGTCGACAGTGTAAGTGACTCTCTGGACTCGCGTGTCAGGAAGTAAAACGTTGTAGAATCCCTCGGTCTTTTCTCCGTCACGGTGTTCCTTCATGTTATATTCGTTACCGGAATAATGGTCGTTTACTGTCCACTCGAACCAGTACTTCGGCTTCTGTGGGTAAGGGACGTACGGATTTTACACTGGTTTCCAATCACTTGACAGTTCTGTTGTCTATGGAATCTGATAATCACCATCAACAATGATTATATAGATGATAATTACATAGACGATAATGATATAGATAATAATGATACGGATAATAATTACCTAATTATGTTAATAACAACAAAACAAAAACAATAAGTGACAGCAAACATAGTGCTAAGAATATTCATATGTTAATGATAACGATAACAACAGCAATAATGACTACTAATATTGAGAATAAGAGCAGCAACAGGCTTTTTTGTGCAATGCATTTTTATTTACTTACTGTTGTTGTTGTTCGCCCATATGTATAGGATGGGGTCCTGGTAGTTGTGGTGGGCAAGTATGTTGGTGGTTTTGGGGGTGTGGGGGGCAGGTATGTTGGGGGAGGGGCAGTGGTGTAGGGCCGGTAGGATGGGGGAGGGGCAGTGGTGTAGGGCCGGTAGGTTGGGGGAGGGGCAGTGGTGTAGGGCCGGTAGGTTGGGGTAGGGGCAGTGGTGTAGGGCCGGTAGGTTGGGGGGAGGGGCAGTGGTGTAGGGCCGGTAGGTTGGGGTAGGGGCAGTGGTGTAGGGCAGTAGGATGGGGTAGGGGCAGTGTGTAGGGCGGGGCTTTGGTGGGGGGCACATACGTAAGAGGCCTATGTGGTGGTGGCGGGTGGGCATGCGGAGGGTGGTTATGATGCCCACCAAGCCGATCGGGAACGGCGAGCGAAACCGCCAGGAAACAGAGGCTCGCGAGGATCTGTCAGGATGTGGAAAGAATCAGAAGTGACTTAGAGACAGCAAATCTCTAGCAGGTCCATTAATTGGTTATACAGACTGGGATTCAAATTCTTGACTTGAACAGAGTATATAGCGTACCACTTAAGAAATGGTGATCATAAAAAAAAAAAAAAAAAAAAAAAAAAAAAAAATATATATATATATATATATATATATATATATATATATATATATATATATATATTGCTTTTTCATTATATACGTAGGCCTGCATAGACACGAAAACACGCTTGCATGTTCCTCATTGAACACAAGTAAAGGTAAAGATATATATATATTATATTTTTTTTTCTGATTGTCTGTATATATGTATGAAAACATACACACGCAATTATATATGTGTGTATGCGAGTGTGAGTGTGTGTGTCCTTTACATATCACATGTATTTCGTAGCACTTACCACTGCCAACCCCTTCATTGTGCTTGAGACTTTGGAAGGATGTGATTCCTTTAAGCAAGCACTGGATGCTTATATAGTCCTGAGAACGAGTGCACAGATGACACTGGGACGGAGGGAGTTGGGGGGATGAGGTTGGCATTCAATGAAAGTATACCACCGGCAGAAGAGGGAGATGTAATATGGGTGAATAACTGTTTTTTCTTCTTATCATTTATCATGCAGTACCTGTGGGTGCCTCCATGCAATGCAGATAATATCGTGATTGAAGCAAAATCATAATTAACGGAATGGAATATACCATTTCCCTTATACTAGTCCACGTGTACATAACCTTGGGATTGGCCATAAGGCATTCGGATCTCATGAGACTTTGTACATGCAGCTCACGTCTAATTTACTATGAAGGCGCATGCGATTCGAATAGCAAGGGACTTGTTAAAAATTTCCTATGACCGGGTTACAGAAATAGCATACAAACATACGCACACACTCACACACACACGCACACACACACAAATACGCTCACACGCACGCGCACACAGGCACACACGCACACGCACACACACATACAGAAACATACACTAAATAAAACTGACTCTTTCTCTCAGTCAAAGTATACATATATACATGTGTAAAAAAATGTATATGTTTATGTGTCTATAAACACAGATATATGTATATATACAGATATATGCATGTATATATACAGAAATACATATTTATACATATATACATGTTTATATGTATATATATTTATATATGTATATATACGTATATATGTATGTATATACACACAATATATATATGAATATATATACATATACAAGTGTATATTTTGTGTGTGTATGTTTGTATGTATATGTATAAGTATGAATATATATGTATACACACATATATGATTATATATGTGTGCGTGCGTATATATATATATATATATATATATGTGTGTGTGTGTGTGTGTGTGTGTGTGTGTGTGTGTGTGTGTGTGTGTACGTATGTATATATGTATATTATATATATATATATATATATATATATATGAACATATATATATATACATATATATATATATATATATATATATATATATATATATATATATAAATATTAATTCACCCTTAAAATAACAAAAAACAACACGAAAAAAAAAAAAAATCCTCTCTCCCAGTCTAAGTATACACATACATATATGTATAAATATATATGTATGTATATATACACAA
>NC_051388.1:48089323-48094323 GCF_015228065.2 Penaeus monodon | reverse complement strand
TTGAATCAGACACACATATATATTGCCTTTCATCCGAGGGGTCGGCGGTTCGCGCCCCGACCAGGCGCGAGAAGTTGCAATTGACGCCTGGAGGTTACTGCTGTGGCTGGGCACCACGGCGGGTAAGGACTCGGTTCCGCCGAGTCAGCACCAGCTGACACACGTGAGCGAGTCGGCATTTGTCGTGTCGCACTTATCCTTAGTTCTAAACTAGAGAGTTTGACAGCGTGCCCTCATATACAAAGATATGCGACACAGTTGATACCGTCCAGTTGCGTTCAGAGTGAATGGAACGTATCCGCAGCATAAGAATATATTATACAAAAAAAAATTGAATTCAGCCTATTTTTAATTAAAGTCTGCAGAGGAGTCTCATAAGACTCGAAACATCACGGTTTATTGTTTCCTGTATTAAAGCGGTTGTGTTTTGTTTAATCTTTCCCCAGATATGATAACGTTTTTGTGTTTGTGTTTGCATTCAGGATTGTCATTATCATAGATAGTATTAATTTGCCCAAAGAAGATATGAACTATTGCATACCTTGCACAATATAGAGGATAACAAATGAGCCTTTTTAGAATTGATACTTGACTGAGCTGTAACTTTATATATATACAAATTATATGTAGTACTGACTAAACATTAGTCATAACAATTATAAATATATATATATATATATATATATATATATATATATATATATATATATAAGAAAATATTACTAGCATACACAAACATCACCCACTGTCATTTAGCCTTAGCCCCGAACACAAAAAAAATTATCATTATGAGCAAACACACGCACACAGATGTGTGTGTATGTATATATATATATATATATATATATATATATATATATATATATATATATATATATATATATATATATATATGTATATGTATGTGTGTGCATGAAAATTTTATATATACATATATACATATATACATGCATACATACATACACGCACGTACACACACAAACACGCACACACATATATAAACGTATGTGTATATGTGTGCGTGTGCATATATATTCACACATATACATATACACACAAACACATACACATATATAAATGCATATATACACACTTATATATGTATGTATATAAAAGTATATCGTGTGTGTTTGTTTGTGTATATATACATACATATATATATTTATACATATATGTATATGTGTATACTTAGACTGAGAAAGAAAGTATTTTATTTATATATTCCGTTTTTTTCTCTCTTTTTTTATTTATTTTATTTTATTTGTGTGGTGTGTTTGTGTGTTATTTCTGTAACACGGTCAGAGGAAATTTATATGTTGTGTATATAATATATGTTCATATATATATATATATATATATATATATATATATATATAAAATACATATATACTACGTACATACATATATATACATATATATATACGCACGCACACACACACACATATAAACATACATGTGTGTGTATGTATGTGTATGTATATATATTCATACTTATACATATACATACGAACATACACACACAAAATATACACTTGTATATGTATATATATTCATATATATATTGTGTTTATATACATACATGTATACGTATATATACATATAAATATATATACTTATAAACATGTATATATGTATAAATATGTATTTCTGTATATGTACATACATATATCTGTATATATACATATATAAATATATATATGGGTGTGTTTATAGATACATAAACATATATATATATATATATATATATATATATATATATATATATATATATATTTCTTACACATATATGTATATATGTATACTTAGACAGAGAGAAAAAATCTGTTTTATTTAGTGTATGTTTCTGTATGTGTGTGCGTGTGCGTGTGTGTGTGCGTGTGTGCGTGTGCGTGTGCGCGTGTTTGTGTGTGTGTGTGTGTGTGTGTGTGTGTGTTTGTGTGCTATTTCTGTAACGCGGTCATAGGAAATTTAAAACGCATGCGATTCCTGGAATCGCATGTGCCCTGATATCAAATTAGACATGAGCTGCATGTACAAAATCTCATGAGATCCAAATGTCTTATGGCCAATCCTAAGGTTATGTACACGTGGACTAGTATAAGGGAAATGGTATATTCCATTCCGTTAATTATAATTTTGCTTCAATCACGATATTATCTGCATTACATGGAGGCACCCACAGGTACTGCATGATAAACGATAAGAAAAAAAAAGTCATTCACCCATATCACATCTCCCTCTTCTGCCGGTGGTATACTTTCACTGAATACCAACCTCATCCCCCCAACTCCCTCCATCCCAGTGTCATCTTGGCACTCGTTCTCAGGACTATATAAGCATCCAGTGCTTGCTTAAAGGAATCACATCCTTCCAAAGTCTCAAGCACAATGAAGGGGTTGGCAGTGGTAAGTGCTACGAAATACATGTGATATGTAATGGAAACACACACTCGCATACACAAACATATATAATTGCGTGTGTATGTTTTCATGCATATATGCAGACAATCAAAAAAGATATATATATCGTTACCTTTACTTGTGTTCACTGAGGAACATGCAAGCGTGTTTTCGTGTCTATGTAGGCCTACGTATATAATGAAAAAGCAATATATATATATTTTTTTTTCCTATGCTTCACCATTTCTCAAGTGGTACGCATTTGAATTGCATAGTCTGTTAGTAATCAAATTAATGGGACACTGATAGTGATTTGCTATCTCTAACGCCACTTCTGAGATCTTACCACATCTTGACAGATCCTCGCGAGCCTCAATTTCCTGGCGGTTTCGCTCGCCGTTCCCGATCGGCTTGGTGGGCATCATAACCACCCTCCGCATGCCCACCCGCCTCCACCTCCTCCCCCAACTTACCGGCCTTACATCACTACCCCTACCCCAAACTACCGGCCCTACACCACTGCCACTACCCCAACCTACCGGCCCTACACCACTGCCACTAACCCAACCCACCGGCTCTACACTTCTGCCACTACCCCAACACACCGGTCCTACACCATTGCCCCTCCCCCAACATACCTGCCCCCCACACCCCCTAAACCACCAACATACTTGCCCACCACCGCTACCAGGACCCCATCCTATACATATGGGCCAACAACAACAACAGTAAGTAATTTAAAAGGCATTGCACAAAAAAAAGCCTGTTGCTGCTCTTATTCTCAATATTAGTAGTTATTATTGCTGTTCTTATCGTTATCATTAACATCATGGATATTCTTAGCACTATGTTTGCTGTCACTTATTGTTTTTGTTTTGTTGTTGTTAACATAATTAGGTAATTAATGAATTAGTTATTATTACTATTATTAGCATTTCATCATTATCATTAGTTTTGCAACCGCTGCAAACACGAAAACGATTATTGTAATTGTTGTTACTTGTGTTTGAGTGCTTGTGTTATTATCATTTATGCAATCATAACAGCAGTAATGATATATCTATTACAACTGTTGTCAACTATACCATTATTACCATTATCATGTATATCACCATTACTATCATCTATATCATTATTATCTATATCATCATTATCATCTATATCATTATTATTATCCATATCATTATCTATATCATCTTTATCGTCTATGTAATTATCATCTATATAATCATTGTTGATGGTGATTATCAGATTCCATAGACAACAGAACTGTCAAGTGATTGGAAACCAGTGTAAAATCCGTACGTCCCTTACCCACAGGAGAAGCCGAAATACTGGTTCGAGTGGACAGTAAACGACCATTATAACAAATATAACATGAAGGAACACCGTGACGGAGAAAAGACCGAGGGATTCTACAAAGTTTTGCTTCCTGACACACGAGTCCAGAGTGTCACTTACACTGTCGACGGCGACTCCGGTTTCGTGGCTGAAGTTACTTACGAAGGAGAGGCGAAGGAACCTACACATGGACACGCTTATCTGCCTCCTACTCCTCCTACACCTCCTCCTTCCATCTATGGTGCTCCTCATTATTCTCGATAAGCTTCTCTCAATGTATCGAAACAATTATTTATTACTTAATATTCTAGTCTTACCAAAAGAAACACATGAATGGCAGACTAACAATCATCAATGATTTTCTGATGTGATTAGAGAACTGAAATAAAGTAATTGGCTGATTATATTTATATATTATATACATATATACGCACACACATACTGATATATATCTGTGTGTATATGTATATATATATATATATATATATATATATATATAATATTTATATATTTATTTATGTATGAATATACATATACGTATGTGTGTATATATATGTATATATACGCATGTATGTATATATATACACATATATAAATATATATTTGTAGATACCATGTATGTATGTACATACAGACTTTAAATGATAATCTATTAATAGCCGCATGTGTGTAATGGCATAATACAGTAATATAACTATATGTATATATTGTGATATCATATATAATATATATATTTAGATATATATATGTATGTACATACAGATATATATATATAATATAATTATATATATATTGTGAGATGTCACATTTTCAATAAATCTAGTTTTGCCTTTGGTTTTTCTCCATTATGTGTGTGTTATGCATATATATATATATATATATATATATATATATATGCGTATGTATATATACATATAAATATATATATACATTTGTTATATATATGTAAATATATACATATATGTGTGTGCGTGTATATTATTTTATGTATGTATGCACGTCTATATGTGTGTGTGTATCATATAAATATATGATACACACACACATATACATATGTGTGTGTGTACATATGTATGTATGTATAAATGAATATATATGTGTGTATATATATGCATGTGTGTGTGTGTGTGTAGAAATATATTTAGTATTTTTCTAGTAGTGATATCAACAAGCAAGATCAGACAAAATCCATGCATATTAGCACTTTCAAATATGGAAGTGCAATTCATTAATATTTACATTAAGCTTCGCTGTAATTAT
>NC_051388.1:48070886-48080886 GCF_015228065.2 Penaeus monodon | reverse complement strand
AGTCTCAAGCACAATGAAGGGGTTGGCAGTGGTAAGTGCTACGAAATACATGTGATATGTAAAGGACACACACACTCACACTCGCATACACACATATATAATTGCGTGTGTATGTTTTCATACATATATACAGACAATCAGAAAAAAAAAATATATATATATATCGTTACCTTTACTTGTGTTCAATGAGGAACATGCAAGCGTGTTTTCGTGTCTATGCAGGCCTACGTATATAATGAAAAAGCAATATATATATATTTTTTTTTCTATGAGTCACCATTTCTTAAGTGGTACGCTATATACTCTGTTCAGATCAGAATTTGAATCCCATAGTCTGTTATTAACCAAATTAATGGGACACTGATAGAGATTTGCTGTCTCTAACGTCACTTCTGATATCTTACCACATCCTGACAGATCCTCGCGAGCCTCTGTTTCCTGGCGGTTTCGCTCGCCGTTCCCGATCGGCTTGGTGGGCATCATAACCACCCTCCGCATGCCCACCCGCCACCACCACATAGGCCTCTTACGTATGTGCCCCCCACCAAAGCCCCGCCCTACACTACTGCCCCTACCCCATCCTACTTGCCCTACACCACTGCCCCTACCCCAACCTACCGGCTCTACACCACTGCCCCTACCCCAACCTACCGGCCCTACACCACTGCCCCTACCCCAACCTACCGGCCCTACACCACTGCCCCTACCCCAACCTACCGGCCCTACACCACTGCCCCTCCCCCAACCTACCGGCCCTACACCAGTGCCCCTCCCCCAACCTACCAGCTCTACACCACTGCCCCTCCCCCAACCTACCGGCCCTACACCACTGCCCCTCCAACTACCGCCCTAACCACTGCCTACCACCTACCGGTCCTACACCACTGCCCCTCCCCCAACCTACCGGCCATACACCACTGCCCCTCCCCCAACATACCTGCCCCCCACACCCCCAAAACCACCAACATACTTGCCCACCACAACTACCAGGACCCCATCCTATACATATGGGCGAACAACAACAACAACAGTAAGTAAATAAAAAGGCATTGCACAAAAAAGCCTGTTGCTGCTCTTATTCTCAATATTAGTAGTCATTATTGCTGTTGTTATCGTTATCATTAACATATGAATATTCTTAGCACTATGTTTGTCTGTCACTTATTGTTTTTGTTTTGTTGTTATTAACATAATTAGGTAATTATTATCCATATCATTATTATCTATATCATTATCGTCTATGTAATTATCATCTATATAATCATTGTTGATGGTGATTATCAGATTCCATAGACAACAGAACTGTCAAGTGATTGGAAACCAGTGTAAAATCCGTACGTCCCTTACCCACAGAAGCCGAAGTACTGGTTCGAGTGGACAGTAAACGACCATTATAACAAATATAACATGAAGGAACACCGTGACGGAGAAAAGACCGAGGGATTCTACAACGTTTTACTTCCTGACACGCGAGTCCAGAAAGTCACTTACACTGTCGACGGCGACTCCGGTTTCGTGGCTGAAGTTACTTACGAAGGAGAGGCGAAGGAACCTACACATGGACACGCTTATCTGCCTCCTACTCCTCCTACACCTCCTCCTTCCATCTATGGTGCTCCTCATTATTCTCGATAAGCTTCTCTCAATTATTTATTACTTAATATTCTAGCCTTACCAAAAGTAACATATGAATGGCAGACTAACAATCATCAATGATTTTCTGATGTGACTAAAGAGCCGAAATAAAGTAATTGGCAGCTTAAAGCCATATGTTATATATATGTATGTATATAAATAAATATTATATTATATACATATATACGCACACACATACAGATGCATATATATGTATATATATATTATATATATATATATATATATATATATATATATATATATATTTACATATTTATATATATATGTGCATATATGTATATATGCATACGTATACATATACGTATGTATATGTATCTTCTTTTAACGGTAGGTTCATGTCTGAGCCGCCGTGGTCACAGCATGATACTTAATTGTAGTTTTCATGTTGTGATGCTCTTGGCGTGAGTACGTGGTAGGGTCCCCAGTTCCTTTCCACGGAGAGTGCCGGTGGTACCTTTTTAGGTAATCATTTTCTCTATTCATCCGGGCTTTGGGACCAGCACTTGACTTCGGCTGGCTTGGCCACCCAGTGGCTAGGTAGGCAATCAAGGTGAAGTTCCTTGCCCAAGGGAACAACGCGGCGGTCGGTGACTCGAACCCTCGAATTCAGATTGCCGTCGTGACAGTCTTGAGTCCGACGCTCTAACCATTCGGCCACCGCGGTCTTATGTATATGTATATATATGTGTATATATAGTATGTATGTATGTGTATATATACTTATATGTAAATATGTATTTGTAGATATTATGTATGTATGTACATATATGCATTTTAAATGATAATCTGTTACTAGCCACATGTGTGTAATGTACTTACATACAGTATATATATACATACATATGTATATACATGTGTGTGTGCATATATATGTATATATATTTGTCACATTTTCAATAAATCTAGTTTTTGCATTGTGGATTTTTCTACCATATTTATGTGTATGTGTTTATGCATATATGCACATATATATTACATATGTGTAAATATATATGCATATATACGTATATGTGTATGTATATAAACACACACACACACACACACACACACACATATATATATATATATATATATATATAAATATATATATATATATATATATATGTGTGTGTGTGTGTGTGTGTGTGTGTGTGTGTGTGTGTGTGTGTGTGAATACATATATGTGTGTATGTATGTATAGCCTGGGTCAACCCTCTCGGAGATGACATGTGTGTGTGTGTATATATATATATATATATATATATATATATATAATATATATATATATAAAAATATATATATATATATATATTTATATATATAAATATATATATAAATATAAATATAAATATAAATATATATATATATATATATAATATATAGATAGAATATAAATATATATATATATATAAATATATATATATATAATATATATATATATATATATATATATATATATATATTATATATATATATAAATAAATAAATAAATAAATAAATAAATAAATAAATATATGAAGAATGGAAAAACACTCTTCCGTGCTGATACATTGGAAGAAAAACCCACAATACAAAAACTAGATTTATTGAAAATGAGGTTTCTGTGGTTGGATGTTTCAGAGGGATGAAGGAACCTACTGAAACAGGTGCAGGACCCCCCTCTATTCTCAGTGAAGTGAAACAGCCTTTGGGTGTTTCAGAGAAAAGAGGGATTCACTTTGAAAAAGGGTACAGGTCCTCTCTGAGGGATGGAGAGGAACTGCCTGGAAAAAGTGAAAGAGCTCCCTTCCTTACTGAGGGAGGAGCAAAAAGGTTCCCAACAATGATATCCTGTAGGTGGAAGGGCATCCCCTCTGGTCTACCCCCAGAGGTTGAACACTACCCACGTGTGGCCGTGCGTGGCAGCTTGTGAGCTGGGGAAGACAGGAGTCCCTGGATATTGAGCGATGCCGTGCACGAGTACGCCCTGCGGCTAGGCAACAAGCCTCTTTGTCGGTTCTACTATCTAGCAAGGACAGGCGGCCTGATCCAGGCCCGCTTCAGTCAATCGGCTGGTCTCCCTCGGGAGGGTAGGGTAAGCAGTCATGCATGCGTTTGGCACCATGGTCCCGTGAGCACTGCTGCCAACAACGGCTAATTGGCTGCGTAAATCCACTCATCACCACCTGTTGCTGTAGACACTGGCTCTAACACTCAGCTTCCCTTGTTGGACTGTGTCACGTTTGGTGCGGTGGGGGCGTGAGTGGATGAAGCACTTGCCAATTACATGGAAAACTCTAACAAAAAATTTCCCCACAGACAGATCCTAAAAGTTGACGACCCGTCAAGGCCCAGGACCACGGCAGCACCCTGAAGAATACGTGCCTCGGGTGGCAAAAGAAAAACCCCGAGCACAGGAGGGTACACTGTCCAGCTGATGCCAAGATGGTGGACAAGAAAGAAAGACCATGTCAGAATATGGTCTGTACCAGATTGTCCACCAGATGGACTTCGTGCGCCCCTCCAGGCCAGCCACCGGCCAGGAAGGTCTTCTGAGCACCCGCTCACACGACGCCCAATGAACCGAATCGGGAAAGACACCAGCTGAAACCCGCCGAAACCCCAGCTGGTGCCCCCACGAGCACGCTCCAAAGCCGAAAGGGCGGACACCGACAACGGCCGAGGCGGAGACCGACTTCTGAAGGAAGAGTCTGACCCCCATGGCGTTTCCCTAGTTCAAAGGTCCCTGTTAAACCGAAAGCTTCGACAAGACCTCCAAATGGTCAGGGCATTGGAGAGACCACGGCAAAATCGGTTGTCAATCCGGGTTGCGCGAGCACTCAGGGCTATGATCATCCATTCGCCAAAGATCAAGCCATTTTGTTTCCTGCAGGAAACAAAGGAGCTAAAGATGGGAGGAAAGTGAGCTATCGCCACTGAATCCCGAGGGGAAAAGTGGTCAAGATGGTGCTACTTGGCTTCTCAGTTCGTCTATGATGTGGAGGTGATGGTCTCATATGACAATGTGGAGGTGATCGCCTCACACCACAGGTCGTGAGCTTGCTCACCCGATTGATCTAGGTAAGGCGCGCGTCACTACAACCTACGTACATATGTGCCTATGATCCACTGCGGGGTTTTCCAAGTGCAGAAAGTAGGAACACCCAACCAGCGCCTAATCGCTACAGCCAAGCCAAAATGTGGTGTCCTGAGCAAGGCACACACACCACCGAGTGTGCATTAAGGCATACCCCCAAAAGAGGAAAAGAAGGACACACAGCAAAATGTCCTCATGTGCCAAAGAGGAATCAGCCTGGAGCCGGCTTGCTCTGTCAAGAAAGAGGCGGCCCGCAAGCGGCAAGAGGTCGCTAAGAAGCAACCCACGATTTTTTCCCGCCCCCCAGGCACTATGTTGGGGGAAAGACCAAGAGCAAAAAAGGCCGTTCTCTCAGTACCTCCACATCTGATCGGACGAAGCCGCCCCCCAGCCGACGATCTCCGACAAGGAAGTGTCACCCACAAGCCAACACAATATACTATAAGCGCGCAGCAAGAAGGAACACCCACACATCAGGAAGCGAAAGGTGTCTCACAAGAACCCTCACTCAAATATGAGTTAACCACAAAGAAAATACACCTAAATGCAACCACATCGAAGCTCTCGATGAGGGGGGACAGTCGGTATCTTAGACTGTGTGTCATAGCATCGGCAACTATCATTGGGCAAGGACCAAGGAAGACAGGCAGATAAGGCAGTCGAGGCGCCATGGCGGCATTGACCAAGGGAATGTCGCAACATAAAGGGTAAGGAAGATGGAAGGGACAAAACAGCCCATCCTCTCCCGTCAACCAGGTCGAGACTCCCCTCCCACACTCCAACCCAGGCCATGCCCTCACGGCAGAGCTAGGCAGCTGATTCAGTGCCAGAAACTGAATCAGAAACAAGCTGACCCTGCCAGGCAAGGCCAGCCACACAACAATGCACAGAAACAGCCTGGCCAGAGAAAAGCCCAAACACTTAAAAGTCAGAGCTACCGAAAGGGCTCTCCACCCCCCCCCAGTGGACCCAGGATAGCCTGACAGCCGAAGGAAACCTCAAGCAGTGGGACTCACAATGGAGTTGTCAGGACTCCGAAGACCGTTCAATCCGAATACGACGATGGTCTCTAATGTAACTATCAACTCAGTAACATCATGGCACGCAATCTAAGTATTCTGCAGTGGAACATCCTATGGCTTCTCCACAAGGAGTGACAATCCTCCAGGCAATAGTTGCGATCAAGAGCATTGACTATTGTCATGCTCCAGGGAGATTATTAAACAGTGAACCTGTTGCTTCTCGGTTCACGTCTCATGCGCCATGTCCTGATGAAAAGAGGCCTGATCACCCTTGTCAAAAGCAGCAATCGTCCCTGCCTCCACAATAGCCGATGCACCGCACTGTGGTGAGATGTGAATCCTTGCCATCGAGATTCACATGGCCGTGGGGCCCAGTGACTGAAATTTTACCGTGTGTACAGCCAGCCACACTGTAGTTACCTTAGACATCAGGCCAAGTCTGTGCTTCTGCCAGCACACGACCGAGTGAATCAAAGGGGGAGACTTTCAATGCATACCACCCCATCCTGGCTCCCTGCAGGGACACCGGATGCGGCTGCTATCACATAGCCACATGATTGAGACATTCCCCGAGATCGCTCCTCCTCAACTAGCCAGGAGCCAATGCATGTCAGAGGAGTGGGTCCGAGAACCTCACCCCTGGCCCCACTGTGGACTCTGGTGGAGAGGATTGGCTGGCGTGTCGTTGAGCACAGTCACTAGTGCACCAGTACGGCACTATACACTACCCTCATGGAATAGTGGCCCAGCCGAAATGCAGACCCGAATACCAAGATGAAAAACAGACAAGGCCAACTGGGCAGGCGTTCAGAGCGCTGGCCCGCTTGTCTGAGAGAACAATGATATCATCACCTTTACCAAAGCCAAAACGTGGAAGTTGCTCAAGCCAAACTGTAAATGCCATTGATGAGGCAGCTCACTGACCATACCCAAAACTCGGCCTGGGTCCCAGGACTCACAAAGGACACCTGGTACTTTAATGACGAGATTAGGGAGGTCAACCACAGGTAAACATATATTGCCGAAAAAACATTATGAAGGCAAAGAACGTCAGTCCCGACATCTAGCCTCCTAAGCGGAGGCTGTCAGGATGCAAGGAAACTGTCAGCAGAGTCAGGCAGGAAAAAGTGCTGGAATGGTGTGTCTTTCAATCACCAAACCACCCTCTCAGAGCTATGGCAACGGGTCAAGTGAGCTACCAGCCGTTCAGCCCCGAGATGCCGACAGACTGGCGCATGAGTTCTCTACGAGAACGAGTAGCAACAGCCTGCCAGCCGAACTGAGGGCAAAACAAGAATGCCTACAACCAGACAGACTTGCTCACTTCAGAGAACTCGGACATTATCTTTTCTCTGAGGGAAATAAGAAATACATATAAAGGACAGTTTTGCAATACAGCAACCGGGCTGACGGAACTCAACCCATCATTTCCACCTGGGACTAAGTAGGTGAGCTTGCATTTTCCTGCAACTCATCAACAAGTCTGGGAAACTTCCCAATCTTACCCCAGGAGTTGTAAGAGGGCTACCATAGAAAATTCCATTCCAAACCAAAGGGCCGGGGAAGTCACCGCCCCATCTCTTACTCAGCTATCTAGGCCGCAGACTGCCCGACTGAGATGGACTGAACCGGCTCCAATGAAAAAAGGGACCCCAACAAAGAACATCTCCAAAGGTGTTCACCAGGTGGGCATGAGCACAGCACACAGCATAAGCCACGCTCTTGAGGACAATAAGCACGGGCACATCTGTGGCAGTTATTATTGACATGGAGAAGCTTTTGAATGGCAAGTCCTCTGCAATCAGAGAAGCACTGGATCCAAAAAGGAGATCAGAGGTAAAGCTCCTGGCTTGGATAGTGACTACTTTACCAATAGAACAGCCAGAGCTCAAAATTCCAAGTCACCTATCACAGCACATGCCCACAGAGAATGGAACGGCCACAGGGTGGGGTTCTCAGTCAGCTCCTTTTAACACATTAATGTCCTGGTATTCTACTGTCAACTATAAACTCTCCAGTGGAGGTGCAAGATCATCTCCTATGCAGTACGGACTTGGCTATTCATCTCACGGGGACCCATACTCGCCTAAACAAAGCCCAGGCGTTGTCTGGACCTGGTTATCGAGAGGTGCAGGAACAGGAGTAAAGAATTTGCAGCCAAATCGCACCAAAGCCATGTGCTCTGAGACAGAGGAGTTCAAAGGGCAACAAGTCTGAACATCCATTGGGGAAAGACTTTGAACGTGGGTTTTCTATGGACTACAACTCTTTCACAACCCTTGGTCCCGGCCCGGTAAGGTTTCATTGGGTAAGGAGTAGGTACCGGTATCAACCGTCCGACCATTCTTCAGAAAGGAGGTATCCGCGAGTACTGGTTGACCGTAACAAGAATCAAGGACTGTCTGTCCATGGAGAGCACTGATTGGACTAGCATAGGGGCCAGACACAGAGACTAAGATCACTCTAGTATCAGGGTCCCTGTCAGGCCCATGTAGACTTGCCTCCCTCGATTTCTGATGGCATTAAGAGAAAAATATTAAAAGACCAACGGAGACCAGGTCACAAAGACGAAGACCTCAGGGTCATCGGGTGCCCCAAGGTGGGGCGACGGCGTCTAAACACCTCCACTTGCTTAGTGAGGTGTCTAGGCAAAACCTTCTCCCTTGGGCCTCACGGATTGAATCTAATGCAGCAAAATTATTATCGAAGGTCATCCAGGCTCCCCAGGGGAAAATAAGCCTAAACATAAAATAGTCAGACGCCTAGAAGCAAGATAAACGTGCTGTTTGCAACACAACTCCTGGGTCCTGTCTAAACACAGCAGGGGTGTCTGTTAATATGCCATCAACTAAAGAACCACTTTCGCCAAGGGCATGGACTTCCCTCACCCGACTTTAGTCAAAAGCTCTGCCGTCGGCGCACCAAACCTCGATAGCGTCTCACGGTCATGAGACTGCAAGCAAAAGAAGAATACTGATGCCTTAGCCTAAAGGCAGAAACCAGAGGGCATTGCAACCCATCCACCCCTGTCCGGGCCAGCCAGTAACATATTAAACGGATGATCGGTTCGATCCTTGAACCCACACGAGGCGCTGGCTTCGCCAGCATAGGGATGCCACAAAAATCCATGAGTGGTAACAGAAACGCCTCCTCGCTACAGGCAGAGGCAGTGCTATCATGGGAGCAACTTGACCACGGCGTGTCCGTGAGGGAAGGACATGTGGTCAACACACAGACTCCAAAGGAGCCGTCGACTTCTTCAGCAGCGCTCACCCCACTGACAATACCTACCTTCTGACTACACATCCTCGCTCTGGACAGAGGATTCTTGAACAGGGCATAGAAGAAATCATCATAAATTGGTTTCCCCAGCCACATAGGGATCAGAGGGAATGAGGCTTGCTGACAGATTATCCGAAGTTGGCCGAGGGGTATGCCCCATAATCCCATGATAATACAATCAGAAGCCGAAAATTACTTAGGAGAAGGTGTACCCTATGGGCGGCCACCTCCTTTCGCCTGCAGCTTCAACAGAGAGGAACGAGATCCTCCCCCTAGGCCAGCTTGGTACTCAGACCGCCAAAGGCTATGAACCAATGCACTCTCTGAAATAAACAACACAGAATGCGCCTAGGTACCACTGTGACATGGAGATCATACAAACAATAGACATGAAAGAGAGTGTTGCATGCCACTGAGGCGAGCGCTGGAAACGCCACACTTGTACATTACTTAGAGGAATTGTGTGCACATGCAATCCTTAAGACAAAGCCCCGCGAACACACCGTCGTGCTGGTAAAGAGATTACTGCAGAGATGGCTACACACAACTACAGGTAGCGCCTGCTGGCAAATTCCACCGCCATGGTAGCACAGAGTCGTGTCAGAAGAAACAAATGAGGACAGCCATAAAAGCATGGACACAGGCACGGGCCATAAGTGAAGATGCTCTCGGGCGATGTCAGAACTTCGCAAATCTCAAGCAAGCAAGAGCAAGCGTTCATCGAGCGCCGTGCCCACGCAGCGTCATCCCTGTCGGGTACATTCCTGTCGGCGACGGACGACGGAAAGGCGCCCAAGCGTGCGATGGCTGCTATCCAACGGGACGAGACATCCTGAAAATCACCACTCAACAAAAAAGTGCGTAACGCTTCACTCACAACAGGGGAAAATTGCAATATCGTTGTGATGTGTATGAATTAATGTGTGGGTGATCTTTGATCGTCAAATAACGTTACGGGCTTCAGTCTTGCAGAGTCAAAATACCC
>NC_051388.1:48064933-48067433 GCF_015228065.2 Penaeus monodon | reverse complement strand
GAGACCTCCGTTAGGATCCCTTGCCCGATGACTTTGCAGCTGCTCCGCCGGCGATAACTGCAGATTACCCTAAAAATGATCATCCCTGACATGCTTCAGGCCCTGAAGTGTCAATTTCGGCATTATTTCTGTTCTTTCAATTTTCCGCTTCTCTGAGGGTACTCCGAAGATCGGGGTGTTTAGTTTCCTTGTCCTTTTGATTATCTACATATTCGGTGATTTAGTCAAAATTTTCACTTTCACTAAATGGATTACCTAAGTTCACACTACGTAATCAAACTTTACACTTGTTGATGTGAGTTTTATCTATTTAAATTCAAGAATACAAGGATGAAATTGGAAAGACTGAAAAAAATACGATCAATGAAATACTTTTGTTTCCACTGTACTCAATAACACTCAAAATCTCCTTTACCTAAAACTAGATATCATGCAGTCCACGTAGCCTACAAGAAGAAATATTTGTTTTACATTCTATATCGAATAGTATTAACTACACGTTAATGTACATCCAATCGACTGCGACTACAATGAAAGTTGAACAGACCGTCCACACCCCAACCCTGACTATACTACCGACTTCCCAGCACTCGCCGACACCCCTTCTCTCCGAGGGCACGCCTGGTATGTGGTAGTTCCGACCAGACAGACCGGAAGTGATGATTAGTGGCCGTTTGCCGGGCGTTGGTCCTGTGACCTTGCGAGCGCCTGTGTGCTCTTGTGTGATCGACGAGTACGTTTCTACTTGCACTCGTTTGCCAGACAGAGTTGTGTGTGTGTGTGTGTGTGTGTGTGTGTGTGTGTGTGTGTGTGTGTGTGTGTGTGTGTGTGTGTTCTTTCTTTGTTCTTCGCATTGTTATCTCGTGTGGATTATGTACTGTGCGTCTGCGATGTATGCGAATGCACACCTACACACATTTTGCATATCATTACACCTGTGCATGTTTATATTCGTTCTTACTCTAATAGCTTTAACTTAATTTAGTATCTGTTGGCTCGTTTGTATATAAGAATTAGCAAAAACCAATGGACACACTATGGGTCTTTCTCAAACATAAAAAAAGAAAAAGTATTCATCACAGAGTGAATTCAGAAGGAATCGCATGAGAGAAGAAAAGTAGGGAAATAAAAGTAAGGGGGAACGGTGATAAGGAGTGAGGATGTCCGGCAGCCGCCCGAATTACCGAAGAATCATTACGTCATGGGAAGGTGATCAGCGCTACAGCGTGTCCTCCATTAGGTATCTACCCCCGCGTGTCTAACGTGACTGTGGACGATGCACCTGTATGCTAAGAGAAGCTGAAATTAGCATAATGATATTATTATGAAAATATAATTAGTTTCTAATGATCGCCGTAATGATATAATATTAATTTACTTATTATGACATTAGTTTATAATCCTTGAAGAACACCAAAGAAACGCTACTCTGGTGTTATTTTCCTCAGACTAAAGTAGATTCGAGTAGTTATCTGAATAGGTGAAAGTACAACTTGCAATACTGTTTTCTCTCTCCTCTCTCTCTCTCTCTCTCTCTCTCTCTCTCTCTCTCTCTCTCTCTCTCTCTCTCTCTCTCTCTCTCTCTCTCTCTCTCTCTCTCTCTTACTCTCTCTTCTTTTCTTTTCTTTTCTGTTTTTTTCTTTCTTTTCTTTCCGTTTACCTTGGACTGCCTTTATACAGGGGCAGTGAAAACATTTTTGTTGCTAAGTCACGCGCACACGTCTCGACAACAATAACTCACCTTTTTCGTATCCTTCGCTATAAAGAAACACGTATTTCTTCCCTCCATTTGTCCTTTGAACTTCGAAATGGTTTCTACTTTCATTTTATTTCTTCAGTAAAGAAGGTGTAGAGATGAAAAGTGGTAGAATAGAAAGAAAGAGAAAGGGAGAGAGAAAAAATGGAGAGAAGAGATGAAAGGAGGAAGAAAGAAAGTAAAGATTAAGTAATGGAAGGGAAGTAATGCCCATGCAAAAAAGGCTTTATCTCAGCCTGACTGTGCTTTAGCGCTTTAGAGGTTTGCATCACGAGAAAGCTAACCAATCGTAGACGGAATCTTATTAGCCTCTTAATTAAGTTCTTCATACTGCTCAAGACAAAAGGGAAGGCGTGGCCGTAGCCTCTGCAATGTCAAGATGAAAACGCGTCAGGAAAAATTCAGCCTTTTTAAAAAGGTCTTAAAATGAGTTCAAAGGACTTTGGATCCGATGAAACAAGATCAAAATCAAACTGATACTTAAAATTATATATATATATATATATATATATATATATATATATATATATATATATATATATATATATATATGTGTGTGTGTGTGTGTGTGTGTGTGTGTGTGTGTGTGTGTGTGTGTGTAATGGATGTCTATATCTACGAATATGAATGAACCGTTAGTTTATGCCTTTTAGAAAAACGAAATATAACATAATTCTACATACCATGGGTATTTCAGATATATTCAATTCTCATTTCGTGATGTCATCTCCCACAACACTTTTT
>NC_051388.1:48051286-48054833 GCF_015228065.2 Penaeus monodon | reverse complement strand
TTTTTTAACACACACAATATCAACCATATATATATATATATATATATATATATTATATATATGTATATATGTGTGTGTGTATATATATCATATATCATACACATACATATGTATATTATGTATATATACATAAATAAATAAATATATATATATGTACAAACGTATATACATATGTATATATGCATATATCACACACACAAACATTAATATGTGTGTGTGTGTGAATACATATATATATAATATATATACATATATATGCGTGTGTATATGTGTGTATTTATATATATGCATATGTATATGTGTTTATATGTAGGATTGTACTCGGGGTACTGGGCCTCACTCTCGTAGGTGACTTCAGACACGTAAACGGGATCGTTTTTGACAGCGCAGTTGATTCTTTTTCTAATCTTGTCTAATCTTTTCAATACAAATTGTGTACAATAGAGGACTGAACATTTAATGTAGATGATCTGTTACAGTAGGTCACTTTTCACCTTTGCGATCATTGTGAAGAATTTGTAGGCAGATGAAGAACTTATGTATGTACGTATATATTTATTATCTCTCTCTGTCTCGATTAGAGATGACCTTGGCAGTTGGGTGACCAGCATCCATCCCAACCGAAAAGTAGATGTATTAACAAGACTAAGAATCGGGCACACAAGACTGACTCACGGGCCGATGATGGCTAAAAGTCAAGCACTTTATGAGGGATGTCAAGAGCCATTAACGGTCGCACATGTAGTGGAAAGATGTACACATTCTCAGACCAAAGACGTTTGTACTTGTCTTCTCTATATACACTGAAAAATTTGTTGGAGAGGATTGTGACATAGAAGGTCTTATTAGTTTCCTTAGGGAGACTAATATTTCATTAAAATTTAATTATGCATAATGTTTTAAAGGTTTAAATATTTTAATATTTCTATCTAACAAAGTATTCGCCGCTAATGACCTTAGCTGTTGACGTGGTAGATGATTTGAAATAATCAATCTCTCTCTCTATATGTATATTTATATATATTTATATATATGATATATGATATACACTACGTATCCCAACTATGTCTATTCTATTTCATTATATTCGTCAAATTGTTTCTTTGTGCACACACACGCACACACATATATGTATTACATACACACATTTAATATATATATATATATATATTATATTATATATTATATTAATATATATACTATAATATATATATATAAAATAACTATAAAATATATATAATTATTATATATATATTATATATTTTATACATGTATATATATATTTCTTATATGTATACTTTTTTTCCCCTCAGTGTCTGTGAAGTAACAGGTGTGTTATGTCATAAAAATGTTTTATTTTATTTATCTTTTTTTTCCATTAAGAAAATTTAAACCTTGGAAACTCATAATTCATATATGTGATAAAAAATTCTTACTAATTCTTTTATATAGAAAGTATTGCATAACAAAATAAAATGAGATCGGCTGAAAATTTTCCTCTCTCTATTTCTTTACCAAATAGAATATATAACTGTGTACTTAAATTAGAGTTGTAGACGTAATATAAGAGCAACATAAATGTGAAAAAAATTGTATTTGATAATTCTATTTTATCTCTGAGATGCTGAATGTTATTGTATAATCAAAGGAAGTCATGTAATCGTTTGTATAGCGATTTAACAGTGAATATTGGGAGTTTTTCAGGAGAGAGAGGAGAGGAGAGAGAGAGAGAGAGAGAGAGAGAGAGAGAGAGAGAGAGAGAGAGAGAGAGAAAAAAACAAACAAACATTTAAAGAACAAGTATCAAAGCACACACCAACACAGACATTCACTCCCACACTGAAAAGCTAGGCTAACTGGTTCCTGTTTGTACGGATTGTAAAGATAATGCAATTATATATATATTTTTTCATATTTATTGATAAAAATAGATAGTCGCTGACGTTAAATAGATATTAGGCGTAAGCCGGGGTTTGGGTTTGTAAGCAGGAGCGGGTTTTTGTGGGCAGAAGCAGGTTTGTAGGCAGGAGCAGGTTTGTAGGCAGGAGCAGGTTTGTAGGCAGGAGCAGGTTTGTAGGCAGGAGCAGGTTTGTAGGCAGGAGCAGGTTTGTACTCGGGGTACTGGGCCTCTACCTCGTAACTGACCTCAGCCACGTAGCCAGAGTCGTCGTTAACCGTGTAGGCGACCTTCTGCAGACGGCCGTCAGGAAGAAGGATGTAGTAGGAACCCTGAGTATCATACCCATCACGGGCCTCCTAGTGATCGAAGTCGTTGCCGGAATAGTCGTCCTTTACCGCATAGCTGAAGTCGTACTCAGCAAGTCCCTATTGAAATTTATCAATTAGCTTTCTCGGACTGAAAATATTATGCAATGAATGAATTCCCATGATAAAATAGTTGACAGGTTATACGTACAAATTCACACTAACCTCATATGTTGGTTCTGGAGCATAGTCATATGCA
Organism: Penaeus monodon; assembly: GCF_015228065.2. Classification (NCBI taxonomy): domain Eukaryota; kingdom Metazoa; phylum Arthropoda; class Malacostraca; order Decapoda; family Penaeidae; genus Penaeus; species Penaeus monodon. The sequence goes on along the minus strand of NC_051388.1, from coordinate 48,052,369 downwards.
GGCTGTGCGGGAACAGCTACAGCGACAGCCACAAGAGCCAGAACAACGGGGGTCTAGAAAAGAAACTTTATATAAACACAAAGGATAAAAATAAACTGATAAGTATCCTTTAGACAGAAACCCAAATACGTATCATCTTTTACGTAAAATCCAGTGTATATGTAAAATGAAAAATCTCATATAAAAAATTAATAAATACGCTGAAATAGATGTGTATGTATACAGACATAAATGCACCCACATACACATACACGCACGTCCGCACACGCACACACATACATACACTTACACCCACCCACACTTACACACAAACACACACACATACACACATATATGCGCTGACCTACATATATACAATATATACATACATATATATACTTGTATATATATGTATACATATATATACGTATATATAGGTTTGTATATATGTACATATATGTATATATGTATATATAAATATGTATACATATGTATGTGTATTTATTAAACACACCCCACACACACACACCACACAACACCACACACACACACACACACACACATATATAGTATTATAATATATATATATATATAATATGTTATATATATATTTTTTAATAGACATAAAAACATACATATACATACACACACATTTACACCTATATCTATCTATCTATCATTGTGCCTCTATAAATACATTCAGACACACCTACATAAACAAACAAACACATAACACACATAGTTAATACATACGTAGGTACACACACACACCCCACCCCCCACACACACACCACACACACACACATATATATATATATATATATATATATATCTATATATATAATATATATAGGATATGTATATATATTAAATACATATACATATAGATAGATAGATAGAGAGAAAAACAGGCCCATACATACAACACTGGCCTGATATTACAATATATATATATATATATATAATATATATATATATATATATATATATATTTTTTATGTTGTGTGTGTTGTGTGTGTGTGTGTGTGTGTTTTTGTGTGTTGTGTGTGTTCGTGTGTCTGTTTGTGCATACATATATCTATAATCTGTCTCTTTATGTATCTA
>NC_051388.1:48003786-48048786 GCF_015228065.2 Penaeus monodon | reverse complement strand
TATATACACATTTATGTTATATATGTCCCGTGTGCTGTTTTTTTTTGGGAAAACACTACAGAAAAAAATTAATATGTTGTTTCCATTATATAGGGAACACCCACCCACAAAACAAACACACAAAACACACACCGACAATCATGCAAAATTATATTAATATTTTTTGGAAATATATATATATGTATATACAATAAAATCATTTGACAAAAAAAAAATTTGAAAATTTTAAAAATTTGTGATATTTACAAATTTCCGCAGTTTTTTTCATTCGGGGAAAAGGGGCCTTTGGGGAAAACAAGATTCGTAGAGAAATTGGGTTTAAAGTAATAATTGGGCACACACTGTATTTTTAAAATATTTTATATATATAATATATATATATAAATATATTTTATATATATATATTTTTTACAGGGAAATTCAAATATGATAAATATTTATTTCTTTTAAAAGAGATTTCAAAAAAAAGGGGGGATAAGTAGCCCATCCTTAAAAAGCGTATTTAAAGTGGGACTTAGCGGGTTTCCCCGCAAATATATACTTAATTTTTTTTTCCCCCATGAAAAAATAAAAATTTGATAAAAAAAGAAAAAAAAATGCTTTGAATAAATAATGGGATAAATTCTCCACCTTTTTTTAAATTTCTGTGCCCTTGGGTATTTTGGGGGATTTGGGTTTTTATATAAAATCTGTATATGGAAAAAAACGTTTCTAGATTCCATGATATTCAGTATGAAAAGTTTTGCACATGTAGCTTTGAACGTGATAGAAAAGGAGTAGCTGTCTTTTTGGTTATTCTCTTTGCCGGGGGGTTTTTTTTAAAATATATTGCTTGTTCTACAGTGTTAGGATCAGTGAAACGGGAGTTATTTCAGACTTTTATGTCCCCTTTTAGATGTAAAAAGGGTTTATTTAAAGGGGGATACTTCTATAAGGCGTGCTGTAAGACATAGTGTAAAGAAGAAAATGGGGGGCTCCGGGACAAAACCACAGGCAGGCTATAGGGGAGAAACAAAAAAGCAACAGAAAAAAGGGCCAGAACAACGGCGGTCTAAAAAAGGGAACTTTATTTTATCGGTAATGAAATAGAACCAAAACATTTTTTTTATCAAAAAAATTCGTAACGGGATTAAAAAATTCGACCAAAGGCCACTCCTCACCTTTGCATCTTTAGGGAAAAATTCGAAAATATTTTAGTAAGGGGGCTATCTTTGGGGGGGGTTTTTATGGAAAAGGGGGAAAAAAGGGTCCCGTCCACATTTAATCCCCCTTTTTCCCCCCCACAACAGCAAAAAAGGGCACATAAGTTTTTTATTATGATCGTTATATGATAGGTAAACATACGCATACTCTTTTTTTAAAAAAAAGGCGGGACGGATGATAGATAAACTGATGGGAAAATTGGGATAGGTTAATAAAGGAATAGCTGATAGCCGCTCGCACATAGTAGATGTTTAAGAAAATAGATAAATTATATGTATATCCCCCGGGAATATACTGAAAATTTATGAAAGACAGAAAAGAGTGAGTGCAAATTGATATAGTAAAACATGACTATGTTGGGACCTGTATTGATAGGTAAAGCCCTCCTAGTACCCTACTCCCTATCCCTTTTTGGAATTGCTTTCCAAATGTGAACATCCCAAAAAAAAATTTTATAAAACCCAAAACCCTCATTTCTTTTGGGAATGTATTTTCTATCTATCTATCTTTTATCTTTTAAAATTCTATTTGTCTCTCCTACCTACTGCCCAATATATATATGTAAAATTCAAAAACGGGACATTCCGTCCCACGCACAGAACAATATTTATAAAAAAGAGAGATGCTATCATCCTCTCTGTACCCTTTGCCTTTCCACACACACCACATAAAAAAACAAATTTTAAAATACTTTAATATATAAAACATGGAATGAGGTGTTATTAAAAAATGTAATGTATATATGCCTACACACCACACACATATATAGATATAAAACTATATATAATATATATGTTGTGTGTGTTTTATGTGGATGTGTACGCGCGCGCGCCCCGTATGTGTATAAAGTGTTTTGTGAGGTTTTATACATTATATGTATATATACATATACATAAGTAACTTGTATGTTCTATATATATTATTAAAATCGTGTGTGTGTATGTTTTGTGTTGAAAATGGGAAGGGTATCGGAGAGGATTTTTGTGCTCTCTTTTTTCCCTGGGGTATCAAAAAAAAAAAAAAAAAAAAAAAAAAAAAAAAAAAAAAAATATTATTATATATATATGTATAATATATAATATATATAAAATTTTATATATTTATAATATAGGTATGTTGCCCTTTCCACGAAAATTTACTACACACACACAATATTATACATATTTTTAATTTTATAAAATTTTTCATGCAAAATATATCCATTTTTTTTTTCCCTTTTTGTTTTTTTTTTTTTTATACCTCCTTATTTTGTGGGGGACGAAATTTAAAAAGGGTACTTGTCCCTTTTAACCCTAGTAGTGCTATTGTTGGGTTTATTAACCTTTAAATTTGGCCCTTTAAACCCGGCCCTTGAGCAGGGAAAGAAGGGAAAACCTACATGGAGAAGGATTATGCGTTTCGGAAAAGGTTTGCTATGCTTGGGAGATACTGTGTTTGGGGTTTTTTACTCTTCTATTCAGCAAGTTTTCAAGTACAATGGCAGTAGTAGTGCATACATACAAAAGTGAGTATAACATATATATAAAACATACCGAAAGGGATAAATAGCGATTAAAAAAAAAGGGATAATATAAACCCTATGTAAAATAAAATCATACACTCATATAAATTTTATATAACAAAATAACATAAATTTCATATACATAAACACCACACATATATTCATATTTTATAATACAAGAAATATACAAAATTTTAAAATATATATAACAAACCCTATACCCCGACACAATTAATCTTTTATACATATATACATATGTAATAATATATATATATTTATTATATAAATATATATATATATATATATGTGTGTGTGTGTTGGGGTGGTGGGTATGTACATCGTCAAACACACACACTCTCTCACACAACACAACACATTTTGTATTTTATATGTGTGGAGGGGGGTGGAATCCGGGGGATTTCGAAATGTAGTCTCATTTTTAATATATCTAGGTTTTTTTTATTGTGATTTTTTCTTTCCAAGGGATCAGTACGGAAGAGTGTTTTTTCCCTGCTTTATATTAAAAATTATATATATATATATAATATTATATATATTATATATTATAACACATAAAAATTTATAAATATACACACCCCATGTCTTCCCAGAGGGTTTTACCCAGGTAGAGAAGGGCCAATATATGCTGATTTTTGAAGGAAAAAGCGCGGGATGGAGGGTTGATCGGAGGGACCCCCGGCGTTGGGGCCCCAAAAGGGGTTTGGGGCGGCAAAAACGCCGCTAGCGTTAAGGGCCCCCCTTTTGATGATGATTTTTATTGTGTGGGTTGTGTTTTACATTTATTTTGTTATGTTTTTATAATGGGATATTGTAATTAAAACATACGTATAATGTAAATCAACCCTAACGGGTACACATGTTATGCATATACTTTTCAAATATATATGTTTATAAAACCCCATGGTAAAAATGCAATATATTTACACATATATAATATATATGTCATAATGCCCTAAACCACACTAAAAATATATGGTATAAAAAAACCACAATGCAAAAAAAAAGATTTATTTAAAAGTGAAATATTATACCCTATATTATGGAAACCCACACACAAAAATATATTAAAACAACATAAAATTTTATATAATATTATATATTTTATATATTAATTTATATCCCCATAAAATATATATAATTTTCTTTTATTTTTAATATTATATTATATATTTTATATTTACTTTTATGCAAAGCACATTTCACACGTATGGCTATAAAAGGTTTTCATTTTAAAAACATATTTGTCATACATCCCGGGTATCTAAAAAAATATTTTACCCTTATGTATTTTTACACAAACATACATACTAATTTTACATATATCCCTATCCCAAAGTATTAATTTTTTTAAAGCCTTATCCCTAAATTATAATTTTATTAAAACCCCATAAAATGTAAATATATAATAAACCCCCCTACGCCCCCATATATATGTACTATGTTTTGCGATATATGATAAAATTTTTTTATTTTTAAAACATAAATATATAAATATGGGTTTTAAAATGCCAAATTTCTTTATTTCGGCTCTTTGTCACATAGAAAAGCAGGGTGATTTTTAGTCGCCATTCAAGATTAAATTTTGTTTAGGTAGAATATTTAAAAATAAAAAATTGAGAAAGCTTATGAGAATAATGAGGGGCCAAGATGGAAGGAGGAGGTTTTTAAGGGGGGATAGGAGGCAGATAACCCTGTTTAAAGTGTTGGTTTCCCTTGCCTTCTCCTTCGTAAGTAAATTCAGCCACGAAACCCGGGGGTCGCCGTCGCGTGTTTAAATGACCCCGGACCCCGTGGTGTCAGGAAGCAAAACGTTTTTGAATCCCCGGGCTTTTCTCCGTCACGGTGTTCCTTCTTTAATTTGTTATAATGGGCGTTTTTCTGTCCACTCGAACCAGTATTTGGCTTCTCCTGTGGTTTAAAGGGGCTTTCCCGGGTTTTACACTGGTTTCCAACACTTGGGCAGTTCTGTTGTTAAAGGAAACTGATAAACACCATCAACAAGATTTTTATAGAGAAATTACTAGACGATTTAAAATGGTATAGAAATGATAGGTAATATAATGAATATAAGGGTAAAGATGATAAGACAAAGAAAAGTAGTAAAAGGGATTCATGATAATGGGAATAATGGTATAGTTGAAAAACAGTTTTAATAGATATATCATTATGGGTTATGATTGCCTAAATGATAATAAACAAACCCTCAAACACGGGGTAACAAAAAATTAAATAATCGTTTTTGTGTTTCACGGGTTTCAAAAAATGTGGGTATGATAATGCTAAAATATAATAAAACTAAATTTATTAATTACCCAATTATGTTAACAAAAAACAAAAAAAAAACAATAAATGACAAAACATAGTTCTAAGAAACCATGAGGTTTTAAAGAAAAAAAGGGAAAAACCGCAATAATAATAATAATATTGAGAAAAGAGGGAGCAAAAGGCTTTTTTTTGCAAGCCTTTTTAATTTTTAATGTTTTTGTTTTTTGGCCCATTGTATAGGATGGGGGCTTGGAAATTTGGGGGTGGGCAAATAGTTGGTTGGGTTTTGGGGGGGGGGGGGGGCAGGTAGGGTTGGGGGGGGGGCAATGGTGTAGGGGGGCCGGGGGTGTTTGGGGGAGTGGTCAGCGTGTGGGGCCCGGGGGTTGGGGTTTTGTGGCAGTGGTTTTAGGGCCCCTTTGGTTGGGGGTATGGAGTGGTGTAGGGGCCGGGAGTTTTTTTGGGAGGGGTAGGAGTAAGGCCGGTAAAAATTTTGGGGGGGGAGGTGGAGGGGGTGGGGATGCGGAGGGGGTTATTAGGGCCCCCAAGCCCATCGGGAAAAAGGGGAGCGAAAACCCCCAGGGAAAAAGAGGCTCGCGGGGGATCTTTTCAGGATGTGGGAAGATCTCAGAAGTTGGGGTTAGAGATAGCAAAAACACTTCAGTGTCCCATTAATTTGATTACTAACAGACTATGCAATTCAAATGCGTACCACTTGAGAAATGGTGAAGCATAGGAAAAAAAAAATATATATATATATTGCTTTTTCATTATATACGTAGGCCTACATAGACACGAAAACACGCTTGCATGTTCCTCAGTGAACACAAGTAAAGGTAACGATATTATATCTTTTTGATTGTCTGCATATATGCATGAAAACATACACACGCAATTATATATGTTTGTGTATGCGAGTGTGTGTTTCCATTACATATCACATGTATTTCGTAGCACTTACCACTGCCAACCCCTTCATTGTGCTTGAGACTTTGGAAGGATGTGATTCCTTTAAGCAAGCACTGGATGCTTATATAGTCCTGAGAAAGAGTGCCAAGATGACACTGGGATGGAGGGAGTTGGGGGGATGAGGTTGGTATTCAGTGAAAGTATACCACCGGCAGAAGAGGGAGATGTGATATGGGTGAATGACTTTTTTTTTCTTATCGTTTATCATGCAGTACCTGTGGGTGCCTCCATGTAATGCAGATAATATCGTGATTGAAGCAAAATCATAATTAACGGAATGGAATATACCATTTCCCTTATAACTAGTCCACGTGTACATAACCTTAGGATTGGCCATAAGGCATTTGGATCTCATTTGATTTTGTACATGCAGCTCATGTCTAATTTGATATCAGGGCACATGCGATTCCAGGAATCGCATGCGTTTTAAATTTCCTATGACCGGGTTACAGAAATAGCACACAAACACACACACACAACACACACACACACACACGCACACGCACACGCACACACGCACACGCACACACGCACACACACACGCACACGCACACACATACAGAAACATACACTAAATAAAACAGATTTTTTCTCTCTGTCTAAGTATACACATATACATATATGTGTAAGAAATATATTATATATATATATATATATATATATATATATATATATGTTTATGTATCTATAAACACACCCATATATATTTATATATGTATATATACAGATATATGTATGTACATATACAGAAATACATATTTATACATATATACATATTTATAAGTATATATATTTATATGTATATATACGTATACATGTATGTATATAAACACAATATATATATGAATATATATACATATACAAGTGTATATTTTGTGTGTGTATGTTCGTATGTATATGTATAAGTATGAATATATATACATACACATACATACACACACATGTATGTTTATATGTGTGTGTGTGTGCGTGCGTATATATATATGTATATATATGTATGTATGTATATATGTATATATATATATATATATATATATATATATATATATATATGAACATATATATATACACAACATATAAATTTCCTCTGACCGTGTTACAGAAATAACACACAAACACACACACAAATGAAATAAAATAAATAAAAAAAGAGAGAAAAAAACGGAATATATAAATAAAATACTTTCTTTCTCAGTCTAAGTATACACATATACATATATGTATAAAATATATGTATGTATATATACACAAACAAAACCACGATATACTTTATATACATACATAATAAAGTGTGTATATATGCATTATATATGGATGGTTTGGTGTAATATATGTGGAAATTATGCCACGAACAATACACATACGTTTTTATATGTGTGTGGTGTTTGTGTGTGTACGTGGGTGTGTATTATGATTATATGTATATATGAAAATATATAAAATTTTCAGCCCACACTACTTACATTATATATTATAATATATATATATTAAAATTAATATATATAATATTTATAAAAATACCCAACCACATCTGTGTGCTTTTTGGTTTGCTATAATGATAATTTTTTTGTTTCGGGGCAAAGGCTAAATGACAGTGGGTATGTTGTGTATGCTAGTAATATTTTTATATTATATATAATATAATATATATATAATATATATATATATATTAAAATTTTATAATTTTTTTTTTTATGAAATGTTTAGTATACTACTAAATTGTAATATATAAAGTTACGCTCAGCAAGTATCAATTTAAAAAGGATTTTTTATCCTCTATTTTGTGCAAGGTATGCAATGTTAACTTTTTTGGGCAAAAAAAAACTATCTTATAATACAACCCTTAAGAAAAACACAAAAACAAAAAACGTTTTTCATATCTGGGGAAAGATTAAAAAAAAACACAACCGCTTTAATACAGGAAACAATAAACCGGATGTTTTGAGTTTTTGAGCCCCTGCAGATTAATTTAAAAAAGGCTGAATTTAATTTTTTTTTTTTATAATATATTTTATGCGCGGAACGTTCCATTCACTTGAACGCCCAATGGACGGTATCAATGGTGTATTTTGTAATGGGGCACGCTTCAAACCTTAGTTTAGAACTAAGGATAAGTCGACACGGCAAAGCCCTCCCAAGGTGTCAGCGGGTGACTCCCGGGGGAACCAGTCCCTTTCCCCCCCGTGGTGCCCACCCCAGCAGTAACCCAGGGGGTAATTGAACTTTTCGCGCCCGGTCGGGGCGCGAACCGCCGACCCCCGGGTGAAAGGCAATATATATGTGTGTCTGATTCAAAGCTATATATATGTGCGTGTGTGTGTGTGTGTGCTCACACACACACACCACACACACACACACACAAAAAAAAAAAAAAAAATATATTAATATATATAATAATATATATTATATATATGTATATATGAGTGTGGTAAATATATATATATAAAACTAAATGTTATTTTGTATATAACATAAATAAATAAATAATATAATGTACAAAAAGTATATACAATGTATATTGATATATCACCACACAAAATTTTAATATGTTGGGGGTGCTTTTTAAAAAAATTTTTGCTTGGTTTTTTTTATTTTTAAAAGCATATGTTAGTGTTTAAAATTTAGGATTGTACTCGGGGGGACTGGGCCCCACCTCGTAGGTGACTTCAGACACGTAAAAAGGGATCGTTTTTTTACAGGCAGTTGATTCTTTTTTTAATCTTGTTATTTTTTAATACAAATTGTGTACAATAGAGGACTGAACATTTTTGTAGATGATCTGTTACAGAGGACTTTTCACCCTTTGTGAAGAATTTGTAGGGAGAAAGAACTTATGTAATATGTATTTATTTTTTCTCTGTCCGATTTGAGATGACCTTGGCCTTTGGGGGCCCCCAAACCATCCCCCCGAAAAAAAGGAAAGTATTAACAGACTAAAATGGGAAAAGAGACTAGGGGCCCATGATGGGTAAAAGCAAGCACTTTTGAGGGGTGCAAACCCTTAACGGTCGCACATGTAGTGAAGATGAACATTTCAGACCAAAAAGTTTGTACTTTTTTCTCTATATTAAATGAAAAAATTTTTTGGAGAGGGTTTGACATAGGTCTTTTTGTTTCCCTTTGGGAGAAATATTTTTTAAAAATTAATTATGCATAATGTTTAAAAGGTTTAATATTTTTAAAATTTTTTATTAAAAAAGATTCGCCGCTAATGACCTTAGCTGTTTACGTGTAGATATTTGAAATAATCAACTCTCTCTCTTATTATATTTTAATATTTTAAAATATGAAAGGGGTAACTACGTATCCCAATAGTCATTCTATTTCATTAATTCGTCAAATTGTTTCTTTGTGCACACACACGCACACACATTTTGTATTACATACACACACATTAATATATAAATAATTTTATATATATATATATACTATATATTATAATATATATAATATATACATGTATATATATATTTCTTATCATGTATACTTTATTTTCCCTCAGTGTCTGTGAAGTAACAGAGTTGTGTTATGTCATAAAAATGTTTATTTTATCTTATTTTTTTTTATTTTTTTTCCATTAAGACAATTACCTTGCAAACTCATAATTCTTATATGTGATACAAATTCTTACTAATTCTTTTATATAAAGAAAGTATGCATAACAAAATAAAATGAGATCGGCTGACAATTTCTTTCTCTATTTTCTTTACCAAATAGAATATAAACTGTGTATTTTAAATTAGAGTTGTAGACGTAATATAAGAGCAACTAAATGTAAAAAGAGGGGAGAGAGAGAAGAAAAGGAGAAAATGAGAGAGAGAGAGAGAGAGAGAGAGAGAGAGAGAGAGAGAAGAAAAAAAAAAAAATACAAGTATCAAAGCATACACCAACAAGACATTCACTCCACACTGAAAAGCTAGGCTAACTGGTTCCTGTTTTTACGGGTTGTAAAGATAATGCAATTATATATTTTTTTCATATTTATTGATAAAAATAAATAATCGCTGACGTTGAATAGATATTAGGCGTAAGCCGGGGTGGTTTGTAAGCAGGAGCAGGCTTGTGGCAGAAGCAGGTTTGTAGCAGGAACAGGTTGTAGGAGGGCAGGAGCAGCAGGTTTGTAGGCAGGGGGCAGGTTTGTACTCGGGGTACTGGGCTCCCTCGTAACTGACCTCAGCACGAAGCCCGAGTCGTCGTTAACCGTGTAGGCGACCTTCTGCAGACGGCCGTCGGGAAGAAGGACGTAAGTAAGAACCCTTTATACCCAACGGCGGTCTAGAAAATAAAGTTATATAAACACAAAGGATAAAAATAAACTGATAAGTATCCTTTAGACAGAAAACCCCAAAAAATGCGTTATATGATATGTCTATTTCTCTCACAAGGATCTATTAAAAGGCCACAGCTCACCTTTGCGGTCATCGTGATGAATTCGAAGGTAGATGGTAACATAACTATTATGTGTGAGCCTTATATAGTTGCTTTTAGATGCGTGGGGCTGTGACAGGAAGACAGCGAAAGGAAGTCTACGGTTACACATGGTGACTTTGAAATGGAACAGATGCTCAAAATTATTCAAATGGTTCAAACAAACGTGTAACAGCTGTAACTATGATATCTTTATTGTAATTTGATAACTATAACAAATGATGAACGACACCAGAAGAGACAAGAAGTAATATAATCTGTAGTTCTTACGTATAGTTCATGACTGCAACATTATTACCCTTTTTTACGTAAAACCAGTGTTATGTAAAATAAAAATTCTATAAAAAATAATAAAACCTGAATAGATTTATGTATACGGGTTAAATGCCCACATACACATAACGCATTGATGAAAAGTAAAAGTATTGAGAAAGTTTTGTGAGGGGGATGGTGAGGGGAAAAGAGGAAGAGGAAACAGAAGACAAGACTGGCGACAACATCAAAGATATTTGGGGCTGTCGATGGGACAAATAGAAAGAAAAACGCAAGATGAGTTGAGGCCGAAGGATGGTGGAGAGTCCACGTTGCTCAAACATGAGCATACCCTTATTGATGATGATGACAATACCGAAGTCCTCACACGCCCCAAACCCAAAAACATTAACCCACCCATACTTAACCACCAACACAACACACACAAAAAACAAAATGAATTTTATAGATATATAATATATACAATTATACATGCTATATTTCTCGTTGTATGTTATACATTATATAGGTTTATTATGTACATATATGATAATTTTAATAAATATTTTATTTTTTTGTATTTATAAAATATGTATCATAATTTTTAATTAAAAATATATAAAAAAAAAAAAAAAAAAAAAAAAAATATTATATATATATATATATATATAATAATATATTATATATATATATATGAAAAAAATAAAAATAAAAAATACATATTATACACCCATTTACACCATATTACTATCTATCATTGTCCTCTTACACACATTAGGCACACCCACTAAAAAAACAAACATAACACAATTTGTATATACTACGTGGTACATATATATGATATGTATATATTAAATACATATACATTAGAAGATAGTAGAGAGTAACAGACCCATAATAAAAACACTCGCCTGCAAAAAAAATAAAAATATATTATATTAAAATTTTTTTATTAAAATTATATATTATATATATATATATATATATATATATATATATATATAATATATTTTATTTTGTGTGTGTGTTGGGGTGGTGTTGTGTTTTTGTGTGCGTGTGTGTGTGTGTGTGTGGTTGTGTGTGTGGGCATACATATATTCTAAATATCGTCTCTTATGTATTATACATATCTTTTAAAATGTTTGAAAACCCCCTAACATAACACACAAACACGAACCACACGCCCTATACTCACACTCGACGTAATAATAATAATTGTCTCCATTCGAATACATATATAATACATACATAATTGTTAATATAATAGATAGATAAAGATAAAAAAACCAACACACACCACAGAACACAACATACACACTATGTAATTTATATATAAAGTATGTATTTCACCACACACACCACAACCCAAAACACCAAAACACACACAAAAAAATATATATTATGGTGCAGTGGGATTTTTGTGTGTCTGAATTATAAATTTTATATATATATATATATATATTAAAATATATATATTATATAAATTTTTGTGTGTTGGTTTTGGGTGTGTGTGTGTGGTGTGTGTGTGTTGTGTGTTGTGGTGTTAGTATATATAGTAGTATTAAAAGATAGTAAAGGGAAAAATAAAAATTAAATAATAACTAAATGAAAATGAATATGTCACACACACACACAAACCACACACCACACGTACGCACACACACACACACACACACACACACAAACACACACACACACACCACACACAATATATATATAAAATTTATTAATATATATATATATATATTTATATATATCAGACAACACAAATACACACATGCACACATAATTAATATAAATATTTGTGTGTGTTTGTGGGTGTGTGTGGGTATATATATACAAAAATGTACTATTAAAGAATGTATATATATGTATATTGTCTGTCAATGTGTGTTAGTGTATATATACCACATTATAGGTTTTTGTAAAAAAACCAAACCCCCAAAAAAACAAAAAACACACAAAATATATATATATATATATATATATATAATATATATATATATATATATATAAAAAAAAAAATATATAAAAATATATATATATAAAAATATATATATATATATATATTAAAATAATAATTTTTTTTTTTTTTTTTTTTTGTGGTGTGTGTGTGTGTTTTTTGGGCCCATGAGGCCCGTACGGATACACCCCCACGTTCCTACTACGTCCTGCTTCCCGAACGGCGTGTGCATAGGGTCGCTACACTGTTAACGTAGCCTTCGGTTACGGAGTTACAACCTGCTCCTGCCTACAAGCCTGCGCCTTTCTTTTAAGCAACCTGCTACGCCTAATGTATATTTTGGACATCGATAATTTATTTTTCTAAAATCAATGTAAATGTTAATCGTTTTCTTATTCTTATCCATGAGCATTGGGAAGATCATCATTACTTTTATTTTCCTTTTTTTTCTTTGTAAAAGATAATAGTTTATCTATAACTTTATACTATAGACAAATATATGTAGAACTGACTAAACAATTACCCATACAAACAATCAGCCAATAACAATATATATATATATATATATATATATATATATATATATATTATATATATATATATAGTATATATAATAAAATATTACTAGCGAAAACAGACAAACTCACCCCCTGGCACTTAGCTTAGCTCCGAACACAAAAAAGAAAATAAAAAAAATATATATTATCATGAGCAACACACGCATACAGATATATATATATCTATATATATCATATATATATAATTATCTATATATAGATATATATATATATATGTATATATATATATGTGTGTGTGTGTGACAATTTTATATATGTGCAATATATACATATGTCACATACATATAATTCACGCAATGCAACACGACACAACACACACCCACAACATTATATACGTAACGTGTATGTGTGTGCGTGTGCAATATATTTCATACATATACATATACAAACAAACACCACATATATAAAGGCATATATACATACTTGAATATGTAATGTATGAATATATATTTGTACATACATACATATAATTATGTATATAAAAAATATATCGTGTGGTGTTTGTTTGTGTATATATACCTACATATATATTGTAATACATATAATGTATGTGTATACTTAGACTGGGGAGAGGGATTTTTTTTTTTTTTCGTGTGTTGTTTGTGTGTTATTTCTGTGACAGGGTCTCGAGAATTTAATATGGTTAAATATATAGTATATATATATATATATATATATATAGATATATATATAATGTATATAATATATGTTCATATATATATATATATATATATTTATATATAAATTAATACATATATACATAAGTCCACACACACAACCCTACAAAACACTAAACGACAAGAACTTAACACACCCCACAAACACCACTCACACCACACATATATATATATATATATATAGATACGCACGCACACCTATATCATCCATCTATGTGTGTATAACATATATATTCATACTTATACATATCATACAAACTACACAAACAAGATATACACTGTGTTCGGTTATATTTCAATATATATATTGTGTGTCTATACATACATATATAACGTATATATACTAAATAAATATAATATAGCAGTAACATGTATATATGTATAAATATGTATTTCCTGTATATAGACATGCATATATCTGTATATATACATATATCTGTGTTTTATAGACACATAAACATATACATTTTTTTACACATGTATTATGTATACTTTGACTGAAGAGAAAGAGTCAGTTTATTTAGTGTATATTTTCTGTATTTGTGTGTGCGTGTGCGTGTGTGCCTGTGTGCGCGTGGTGTGGAAGCGTATTTGTGTGTGTGTGCGTTGGTGTGAGTGTGGTGCGTATGTTTGTATGCGATTTCTGATAACCGGTCATAGGAAATTTTAACAAGTCCCTTTGCTATTCGAATCGCATGCGCCTTCATAGTAAATTAGACGTGGCGCATGTACAAAGTCCATGAAGATCGAATTGCCTTATGGCGCAATCCAAGGTATGTACAACGTGGACTAGTATAAGGTAAATGGGTATATTCCATTCCGTTAATTATGATTTTGCTTCAAATCACACATATTATCGCATTGCATGGAGGCACACACAGTACTGCATGATAAATTGATAAGAATAAAGAACAGTTATTCACCCTATTCAGCTTCCCCTCCTTCTGCGGTGGTATAACTTTCAATTGAATGCTCAACCTCATCCCCCCAACTCCCTCCGTCCCAGTGTCAGCTGTGCACTCGTTCTCGAGGACTATCTAAGCATCCAGTGCTTGCTAAAGAAATCACATCCTTCAACTCTCAAGCACAATGAAGGTGTTGGCAGTGGTAGTGCTACGAAATACATTTGTATGTAAAAAGACCACACACTCACACTCGCATACACGTATATAATTGCGTGTGTATGTTTTTCATACATATATACAGACATCGACAAAAAAAAAATATTATATATATATATCGTTACCTTTACTTGTGTTTAATGAGAACATGCAAGCGTGTTTTTCGGAGAAAAGTCTTGCAGGCCTACAGTATATAATGAAAAAGCAATATATATCTATATAATCTTATATAGATCTAGTTAATAATATATATATATATAATATTTTTTTTTTTTTTTTTTTTTTTTTTTTTTTTTTTCTATGAGTCACCATTTCTTAAGTGGTACGCTATATACTCTGTTCAGTATCAGAATTGAAATCCCATAGTCTTTATGAACCAATTTAATGGGACACGGTGATAGAGATTTGCTGTCTCTTATCGTCACTTCCTGATATCTTACCTCCCACATCCTGACATATCCTTCGCGAGCCTCTCTGTTTCCTTCCTGCGGGGGTGTGAGCTACCCAGCCCCCCCGTTTCCCGATCGGCTTGTGGGCATTCATACCACCCTCGCATGCCCACCCGCCACACCACATAGCCTCTTCACGTATGTGGCCCCCCACCAAAAGCCCGCCTACACTACTGCCCCTACCCCAGTCCTACTTGCCGCTAACCCACTGGCCCCTACCGCCAACCTACCGGCCCTACACACTGCCTACCCCAACCTCCCGGCTCTGACACCACTGCCCCTACCCCAACCTACCGGCCCGACCACTGCCCCTACCCCCACCTACCGGCTCTACACGCTGCCCCTACCCAACCTACCGGCCCCTACGACGCAGCTGCCCCTCCCCCAACCTACCGCCTACCCACTGCCCTCCCCCCACCTCCGGCCCTGACACCACTGCCCTCCCCCAACATACCTCCCCCCACACCGCCCAAACCCACCACTACTTGCCCACCACAAATACCAGGACCCCATCCTATACATTATGGCGAACAACAACAACAGTAAGTAAATAAAAATGCATTGCACAAAAAAGCCTGTTGCTGCTCTATTCTCAATATTTAGTAGTTCGTATTGCTGTTGTTATCGTTATCATAACATTGTGAATATTCTTAGCACTTGTTTGCCTGTCACTTATTGTTTTTGTTTTGTTGTTATTAACAAATTAGTAATGATTATCCGTATCATTATTATCTATAATATCATTATCGTCTATGGTATTATCCCTTAAATAATCATGTTGATGGTGATTATCATAATTCCATAGACAACAGAACTGTCAAGTGATTGGAAACCATGAAAATCAGTAGCGTCCCCTTACCCACCGAACCGAGTACTGGTTCGAGTGGACAGTACACGACCATTATTCCCGGTACGAATATCACATGAAGGAACCACCGTGACGGAGATAAGACCGAGGGATTCTAACGTTTTACCTTCCTGACACGCGAGTCCAGAGAGCCACTTACACTGTCGACGGCGACTCCGGTTGTCGTGCTGAAGTACTTACGAAGGTAGAGGCGAAGGAACCCCACATGGACACGCTTATCTGCCTCCTACACCTCCTCCTTCCATCTATTGCGCCCTCCTCATTATCTCGATAAGCTTCTCTCATGTTTTTGTTACTTAATAATGTCTAGCCTTATCAAAAGTACATATGATGGCAGACTAACAATCATCAATGATTTCTGATGTGCCTAAAGAGCTGAAATAAAGTAATTGGCAGCTAAAGCCCATAGGGCATATATGTATATATCTAGTAATATATTAATAATTAGACATATATACCACACACATACATATTGCATATGAGATATATATATATATATATTATATATATATATATATATATATATATATTTCCATATTTATATTATATATATGTGCATATATGTATCTATCATAATATACATATACGTATGTATACTTTTATCTTCTTTAACGTAGGTTCATGTCTGCGCGCCGTGGTCACAGCATGATACTTTAATTTGGTAGTTTTCATGTTGTGATGCTCTTGGAGTGAGTACGTGGTAGGGTCCCCAATTCGTTTCCCCGGGAGTGCCGTGGTACCTTTTAGTAATCATTGTCTCTCTATTTTCCGGGCTTTGGCCACACTTTATTCCGGCTGTTTGTCCACCCAGTGGCTAGGTAGCAATCAAGGTGAAGTTCCTTGCCAAGGGACTACGGAGCGGTCGGGTGACCTCGAACCCTCGAATTCAGATTGCCGCGTGCCAGTCTTGAGTCCACGCTCTAACCATTCGCAACCGCGGTCTTATGTATACGTATATATATGTGTCTATCTAGTAGGTATGTCTGTGTAATTATACTTATATGTACATCTGTATTTGAGATATTATGTATGTATGTACATATAGGCATTTTAAATGATAATCTTTATAGGCCCACTGTGTGTATGTACTTACATACAGGATAGATATACATACATATGTATATACATGTGTGTGGTGCATCTATATGTCTATATATTTGTCACATTTTCATAAATCTAGTTTTGCAATTGTGGATTTTTCTACCATATTATGTGTAATGTTTTATGCATATATGCACATATATATTACATATTATTTGTAAATTATATGCATATATCTGTATAGTATGTGTATGTATATAAACACACACACACAACCCATGTATATAGATATTATATATATCTATATAGATATATGTATCTAAGATATTAATATAATGTGTGTGTTGTGTGTGTGTGTGTGTGTGTGTGTGTGTGTGGGAATACATATATTGTGTATGTATTATATCCTGGGTCAACCCTCTCGGAGATGACATGTGTGTGTATATATATGTAATATATATATATATATATATAGATATATATATATATATTTATATATAATAAATAATATATATATCTATATATATTATATATATATATATATATACTAAATAAATAACTCAATCATAAATCAGCCTCTATATCTATATATCTCTATTATCTTGCCTCACTGGACACACCTTCCGTGCTGATCCATTGGAAGAAAAACCCCCCTAACAAACACTAGATTTTATTGAAAATGAGGTTTTCTTTGGTTGGATTTTCAGAGGGATGACGGAACCTACGGAAACAGGTGCAGGACCCCCCTCTATCTCATTGAAGTGAACAGCCGTTGGGTGTTTCAGAGAAAAGAGGGATTCACTTTGAAAAAGGGTACAGGGCCTCTCTGATGGATGTAGAGGAACTGCCTGGAAACAAAGTGAAAGAGCTCCCTTCCTTCTGAGTGCGGTGATTCAAAATGGTTCCCAACGATGATGTCCTTTAGGTGGAAGTGCCTCCCCTCTGTGGTCTACCCCAGAGTTGAACACCTACCCACGTGGTTGCCTTGCGTGGCAGCCTTGTGAGCTGGGAGTACAGGATCCCTGGAGTTTGAGCATGCCGTGCACAGTACGCCCTGCGCTAGCAACAAGCCTCTTTGGTCCTCTATTCTAGCAAGACAGGCGGCCTGATCCAGGCCCGGTCAGGTCAATCGGCTGGTCTCCCTCGGGAGGGTAGGGTCAAGCAGTCATGCTGCTGTTGGCACACTGGTCCGTGAGCACTGCTGCAACGGCTAATTGGGCTGCGTATATCCAATCATCCTCCCTGTTGCTGTTAGACACTGGCTCTAACACTCAGCTTCCCTTGTTGAACTCCGTGTGGGTGGGGGCGTGAGTGGATGAAGCCTGGGCCAATTACATGAATAATCTAACAAAAATCCCCTCACATACAGATCCTAAAAGTTGACGACCCGTGGCAAGGCCCGGACCGACGGATCCACCCTGAACTCCATACAGTCCTCCGGGTGGGCATAAAAGAAAACCCGAAGCACAGATGACACTGTCATGCCTGCTGCCAAGATGGTGGACAAGAACAAAGACCATGTCGAATATGTCTGTCCACCAGATTGACTTCTCGTGCTGGCCCCTCCAGGCCAGCACCCGGCCAGGAAGGTCTCTGAGGCCAACACCGCACACGACCCCAATTGACCGATCGGTAGCACCAGCTGAAAGCCGCGAAACAGCTGTGCCCGCCGACGAGCAAGCTCCAAAGCCGGAGGACCGACGTCTGAAGTAGAGTCTGGACCCCTCTGGCGTTTTCCCCTCAGTTCAAGGTCCTGTTAAACCCGAAAGCTTCGACAATGCCTTCAAATGGTCAGGGCCTTGGAGAGCCAGCGCAAAATTCGTTGTCATCCGGGTTGCCGAGTCCGGGCATGATCCTCATGCCCAAAGATCAAGCCACCTTTGTTTCCTGCAGGAAACAAAGGAGCTAAAGATGGGAGGAAAGTGATCCTCTCGCCACTGAATCCCGAGGAAAAAGGTCAGTATGGTGCTACTTGGCTTCTCATTCTATATGATGTGGAGGTGATCGCCTCACACCCACGGTCGTGAGGCTTCGATTGTCGAGGTGAAGACTCCAACCAAGGCAAGGCCTGGTGACCATGAAAGGGTACCCAACCTCTACCCTTGATCTAGGTAACTGGGGTACCTACAACCTACGTACATATGTGCATGATCCCTGCGGTGTTTCAAGTGCCCAGAAGTATGGACACCACCAGGCTATTGCACAGCCAGAGCCAAAATGTGGTGCTGCAGCAAGGCACCAACACCGCAGGTGTGCCATTAAGGCTACAAAGAGGAAAAACAAAGGACACAACAGCCAATGTCCTAATTGTGCCAGAGGCATCACGCCTGGGAGCCTGGCTTGCTCTTTCAGGAAGAGGGTGGCCCTCAAGCGGCATAGAGTTCGCTAGAGCCAACCAGATTTTGTTCCCGCCTCCCAGGCACCTATGTCTGGGGACAAACAAGAGCAAAAGGCCTCCCGACCTCCTAAGAGGAGGAACCGCTCCCCAGCCGAAACCGAGATCTCCGACAAACAGAATTTCCCCAAGCAAAACCAGTGCAGAAGAACACTAGGAAGAAAGGTTCTACAGCACACAATGTGGCCGCCTCCCAGAACCAGAAGACTGCTCTTCGATGAGGGGGACATGTCGGTCCTGCTGACTGCTGTGTCATACGAGTGGCAACCAAATCCTTGCAAGACCAAGGAAGAGGCAGATAAGGCAGTCGAGTCTGCCATGGCCGGCCATGACCAAGACTGTCGAAACCATAAAGGAAGGAAGATGGAAGGGCCAAAACGCCCCATCTCTCCTCACCCAGGTCGGACTTCCCGCTCCCCCCTCCAACCCAGGCCATAGCCCTCACAGGCAAGCCTAGCCAGGCTGATTCAGTACAGAACTGTACTTCAGACAAGCTGATCCCTGCCCAGGCAAGGCCAGCCAACCCAACAATCACAGAAACAGGCTGGCAAAAAAGCCCAAACACTTAAGTCAGAGCTACCGGCTGCTCCCCCTCCCCAGTGGACCCAGGATTTTTAAGCCTACAGCACGCCGAAGGAGACCCCTCAAGCGTGAGGTCTCACATGGGTTGTCAGACTCCGAGACCGTCCATCCGAATACACGATGTCTCTAAGGTACTATCACTATTAACATCATGGCACGCAATCTAAGTATCTGGCAGTGGACATCTATGCTTCTCCAAAAGCAGTGAATCCTCCATGCAATAGTGCGATCAAGGAGCTTGACATTGGTCCATCTCCAGGAGATATTAACAGTGGAACCTGTTGTTCTTCCCGGGTATCACGTCTTCATGCTCCATGTGCTGATGGGCAAAGAGGCCTGATCACCCTTGTCAAAGCAGCATTCCCTGCTCCACATAGCCGATGCACCGGGGGGCACTGTGTGAATGATTTTAATCTCTTGCCATCGAGATTCACCTGGCCGTGGGCCCCTGAATTTATTTTTACAGTGGTGTACAGCCGGCACACTGTATACCTTAGACATCAGCAAGTCTGTGCTTCTGCAGCACACGACCGAGTGATCAAGGGGAGACTCACATGCAGCCACACTCATCCTGGCTCCTGCAGGGCACCGGATGCGGCTGGCTATCACTAGCCAACATTATTGATACATTCCCCGAGATCTCTCTCCTCAATAGCCAGGAGCCATGCATGTCAGAGGAGTGTTCCGACGTCCTCACCCTGGCCAATGCGACTCTGGTGGAGAGGATTGGCTGGCGTGTCGTTGAGACCATCACTAGTGACCTTAACGGCACTATAACTACCCTCATAGAATAGTGGCCAGCCGAAATGCCCACGGACCGGAATCCAAGATGAAAAACAGACAAGGCCAACTGCAGCGTTTCAGGCGCCTTGGCCCGCTGTCCTGAGAAACAATGAACCCACCAGCAAAGCCCAACGTGGAAGTGCTACAAGCCAAACTTGTAAATGCTTGATGAGGCAGCCTCACTGACCATACCCAAAACTCGCTGGTCCAGTACTCACAAAGACGCCTGTACTTTAATGAAGAGAATTAGGGAAGGTCAACCACAGGGTAATATGCCGAAAACATTATAAGGCAAGAACCCCCGACCTCCTAGCCCTCCAAGGGAGGCTGTCAGGGATGCCAATGAAACGTGTCAGCGAGTCAGGTCAGGAAAATTGGTGGAATGGTGGTCTTTCAATCAACATACCACCCTCTCAGAGCGATGGTCAACGGGTCAAGGTGAGCTACCCAGCTGTTCATCCCCGAGATGCCGACAGACTGGCGCACGAGTTCTCTACGAGAACTAAAAAGAGTGCAACAGCCTGCCAGCCGAACTGAGGGCAAAACAAGAATGCCTACAACCAGACAGACTTGCTCACTTCAGAGAAAGGGCAGCCGAACCTGATAACTCGGACATTATCTTTTCTCTGAGGGAACTAAGAAATACATATAAAGACAGTTGCAATACAGCCCCGGGCTCTGACGGGATCTCGTACCCCATCATTTCCCACCTGGGACTAGTAGGTGAGCTTGCATTCCGCACTCATACAACAAGTCCCTGGGAACTTCATCTACCCCAGAGTTGGAAGAGGGCTACCATAGTTTTCCCATTCCTAAACCAAAGGAGCCGGGAAGTACCGCGCCCCATCTTCTCTACTCAGCTGTCCTGGGCCAAGCATGCCGAGAGGATGGTACTGAAACGGCTCCGAAATGGAAAATGGACCCCCACAAGAACATCTCGAACGGGTTCACCATGGGGCATGAGCACAGCACACAGCAATAGCACGCTCTTGAGGACAATAATCACGGGCACATCTTGGCAGTATCCTTGAACCTGAGAAGCTTTTGAATTGGCAAGTCCCTCTTGTCATCAGGAGAGCTGATCCAAAAAGGAATCAGAGTAAGCTCCTGGCTTGGATAGGTGACTACTTTACGAATAGAACAGCCAGAGTCAATTCAAGGTCACCCTCACCAGCAACATGCCACTAGTGATGGAACCCACAGTTGGGGTTCTCAGTCCAGCTCTTTTTTACACATTAAATTCCTGTTTCCTCAACTTAAACCTCCCATGGGGTGGCAAGATCAGCCCTATGCAGACGATCTTGCTATCATCTCCACTGGACCATAACGCCTAAACAAAGCCCAGCGTTGTCTGGAACATGGTATCCGAGGAGTGTTGCAGGGACAGGGACTAAAGAATTCTGCAGCCAAATCCAAAGCCATGGCTCTGAGACAGATAGTTCAAGGCACAAAAGTCCTGAAATCCAGGGAATATACTTGGTTGGTTTCAGGACTACTCTACTTAGGGGTAAGGCTAGACCGGACCCTCTCCTTCCAGAAGGAGGGTCCAGTAAACTGGTTGACCTACCCAAAATCAAGAACTGTCTTCCTGATAGCAATGAGTGGAATCGCATAGGGGCCAGACCACAGAGTACGAAGACCATTCTATGTACAGGCTGTCAGCCCATTGTCGACTATGCCCTCCCTCGCTCTTTGGCATTAAAGAAAATATAAAGACCACTGGGAGACAGTCCAAACGAAGCCGCCAGTCATTCTGTGTGCCCAAGGTGGGCGAAGGTCTCAACCTCCTGTGGAGGCAAACACTTCTCCACTTGGCGCTCCACGAATTGATCTAATCGCAGCAAATTCTTATCAAGGTCATCGGCTCCAGGGACATAAGCCTAAGACATAAATAGTCAGAAAAAACGCCTAGACAAGATAACGTCTGTTGCAAACACTCCTGGCTGTCTCACACAGCAGGGTGTAATACGCCATCAAACTTAAAGAACCACTTTCTCGCCAAGGGCATGGACGCACCTCAACCCTGACATTTGTCAAGTCTGCGTGCGCGCTACAAACGCTCGATAGCGTTCTCGGTCATGAGACTGGTCAAGCAAAAAGAATGAATACTGTACGCCTAGCCTAAATGCAGAAACCAGAGGGTCATTGCAACCCATCACCCTCCGGCACAGAACATATTAGACATGGATCGGTCGATTCCCTGACCCACACTGCATGCTCCGACCGGCTCGCAGCAAGGGATGCAACAAAAATCCTGATGGTAACCATACAACGCCTCCTCGCTTACGGGTCAGAGGCAGTTGCTAGGCATGGGAGCATTTAAACTACGCGTCCGTGATGGAGACAGGTGGTCGTACACACAGACTCCAAGGAGCCGTCGACTGTCCTTCAGCAGCGCCTCACCCACTGACAATACCTACCTTCCTGACGACCATCCTCGCTCTGGCACATAGTTCTGCACAGTGTAGAAGAATCATCATAAATTGGGTTCCCAGCCACATAGGGCATCATAGGGAATGAGCTTGCTGACAGATTATCCGAATTTATGGCAGGGGTTGCCCCCTAATCCCATGATAATACTCAGAGCCGAAATTACTTAGGAGGATTGTACCATGCGGCACCTCCTTTATCCTGCGCTTCACAGAGAGGAACGAGATCCTCCCACTAGGCCAGCTGGTACTCGACGCCACAGGCTATGAACCACTGCACTCTCTGAATAAACAACACAGAAATGCGCCTGAGGTTTACCACTGTGCATTGCAGATCATACAAACAATAGCAACGTGAGAGAAGGTGTTGCATGCACTCCGGCTGAGCTGAACGCCACATTTGTATCATTACTTAGAGAATTGTGTGCACATGCAATTCTAAGAACAAAGCCGCAGAACACAGCCGTCATCTGGTAAGAGATAGCGAGATGCTTAACCACAGCTACGGAGCGCCTGCTGGCAATCCCACCGCCTGGTAAGCCCGAGTGTCAGGAGGAACAAATGAGACGCCATAAAGCCTGACCACAGGCCCGGGCCATAAGTGAATGCCGGGCGATTGTCAGAACTTGCGCAAATCTCAAGCAAGCAAGAGCAAGCGTTCATCGGCGGCCACAGTCGATCCCTGTCGGGTACATCCCTGTCGGCGACGGACGGACGGAAAGGGCAAGCGTGCGTGCTGCTAGCACGGGACTAGGACATCCTGAAAATCACCACCAACAAAAGTGCGTAACCGTTCACTCCACAAAAGGGAAAAATTGCAATATCGTGTGATTTGTTGGAATAATGGTAGTGATCTTGCATAGTCAAATACCTACGGTGCTTCATTCTTGCAGAGTCAAATACCCATACTCATGGTGCTGCATGCTTGCAGAGTCAAATACCCATACCCACGGTGCTGCGTGCTTGCAGAGTCACATACCCCTACCAACGGTGCTGCATGCTTGCGTTCAAATACCCTACCACAGTACTGCGTGCGTGCAGAGTCAAACACCATACCCTCTTTGCGCGTGCTTGCAGAGTAAATACCCATATCAACGGTGGCTGCATGCTTGCAGAGCCAAATCCCATACTCATGGTGCTGCGCGCTTGCAGAGTCAATACTCATGCCACGGTGCGGCAATGCTTGCAGAGTCACTTACCCATACTCATGGTGCTGCAATGCTTGCATAGTCAAATACCCATACCCACGTTGCTGCGTTGCTTGCCGATCAAATACCATACCAAGCGTGCCTGCATGCTTGCAGTCAAATACACATACCACAGTACTGTGTGCTTGCAGAATCAAACATCCATACCCCCACGGTTGCTAGCGGCGCTTGCAGAGTCAAATACCTCATACCACGGTGGCTGCATGCTTGCAGGGTTTAAATACCCATACCCACCGGTGCTGCATGCTTGCAGAGTCAATACCCATACCCACGGTGCTGCATGCTTGCATGTATATAAATTACATACACTCTTATTATATATATACTATAATACATAATACATTTACATAAATACACACCGATATCTTATATACAATACATGTATTTAATATATCACATATCTACATATATATGCGAATATCTATAGAACACCCTCTATCTATATAATGCATATATACATATGTACCACAACACACACACACACACACACACACACCACAACACACACACACCACATAATATCGACTTATATATATAGTATCTATTGTGTGGTGTGTGTGTGTGTGTGTGTGTGTGTGTGTGTGTACATGTGTACAAACACACACACTCTCTCACACAGACACACACACACATAATGTATATTAGATATATAGATACTAGTATTTTTAACTATATATATATATATTATATATATATATCTATACATCTATATATAAGTACACTAGTATATATATATATATCATCTATACTATATCTCTATATTATATCTATATCTACTCTATATTATGAAGATGAACACACGTCTTCCGTACTGATACATTGGAAGAAAAAACCACATGCAAAACTGATTTATTTGAAAATGAGACTACAGTTTCGAATCCACCTGGATTCCACCTCACTCACACACACACACAACACACAACACACCACACACACGAACCACCCACACACAAACCAAACACACACCACACACACATATATCATGATAGGTGTGTGTGGTGTGTATATATTAAATATATATTATATATATTATATTATATATATATATCTATATATATGTTGTTGTGTTTGTGTGTTGTGTGTGTGTTGAGGATGGAATCCAGGTGGATTTCGCAACTGAGTCTCATTTTCAAAATCTAGTTTTTTGTATTGTGGTTTTTCTTCAATGTATCAGTACGGAAGAGTGGTTTTTCCCATACTTCTATATTCTATATATCTATATATATATTATATATATATATATATATATCTATATATATATATAATATATAATACTTATATATACAGCTCACCATGTCATCTCCGAGAGGGTTGACCCAGGCTAGGAAAGACCATATGTGCGGAGTAATTGGAAGGTAGTGCGCATGGAACGCCTTGGTCGAGGGAGCCCAGGCGGTGGATCCAAAGACTGGGCGCGGAAGCGCAGCCATCGTAATGCCCCCTTAGGATGATAGGTATATATATATATATATATATATATATATATATATATATATATATATATATATTTATATATATATATATATATATGTGTGTGTGTGTGTGTACATGTATATGTATATATTTACATTTTGTATATATAATATACACATAGTTATCTATGTATATATACAATAAGCGTATAATAGTAGATATACAGACGTATATATCTAACTCATCATAGCACCCACATATATATGCATACACACACATAACGTATATATGCATATATAATTTACAACATATGAATATATATTTACATATAATGCATAACACCTACACCTAAATATATCTGGTAGAAAAATCCACAATGCAAAAACTAGATTATTGAAAATGTGACAAATTTAGATACATATCTATTAAGCACACAACACATTATGTACAGTATATATGTATAAATATATACTATATTATGCACATTACACAACACATGGCTAGTAGCAGGATTATCCTTTAAAATGCATATATGTCATACATACATGATGTCTGTAAATATATATTTACATATATGTAATGATATACCACAACATATATACTATATATACATATATACATATACATACGTAATATGTTATATTTATGCATGGATACAGATATGCAACATATATATTATAGTATAAATATAGACAATATATATAAAAATATTTTAGCATACATATATTATCTATATATTATATATATATATATATATATCTAAGATATATAATATATATATACATACATAAGCTGCATACTTTATTTCCAGCCTCTTTAGTCCCACATCATAAATCATTGATGATGTTAGTCTGGCATTCATGTATTACTTTTGGTAAGCTAGAATCTTAAGTAATAAATAATTGAGGGAAGCTTATCGCGAATAATGAGGAGCGCCATAGATGGAAGGAGAGGTTGTAGTGAGGAGTAGGAGGCAGATAAGCGTGTCCATGTGTAAGTTTTCCTTCGCCTCTCCTTCGTAAGTAACTTCAGCACGAAACGGAGTCGCGTCGACAGTGTAAGTGACTTTCTGGACTCGTGTGTCCAGTAAGCAAAACCTTGTGAATCCCCTGCGTCTTTTCTCCGTCACGGTGTTCTCCTGTTATATTCTGACCGGGGGAATAATGGTCGTTTACTGTCCAATCGACCAGTACTTCGCTTTCTCCTGTGGGTGAGGGCGTACAGATTTTACACTGGTTTCCATCACTTGAACAGTTCTGTTGTCTATGGAATCTGATAATCACCATCAACAATGATTATATAGATGATATGCCATAGCGATAAAGAATATATAGTAATGATACTGGTATAATTGATTAGATGCTAATTATGATATAGATTAATAATGATATAGTGATCATAATGATGATA
Source organism: Penaeus monodon (assembly GCF_015228065.2). Taxonomy (NCBI): domain Eukaryota; kingdom Metazoa; phylum Arthropoda; class Malacostraca; order Decapoda; family Penaeidae; genus Penaeus; species Penaeus monodon. The sequence goes on along the minus strand of NC_051388.1, from coordinate 48,021,233 downwards.
TATAGATGATAATGGTATAAGGTATTGTTGACAATAGATTAATAAGATACGATTACGGCTGTCAGATTGCATAAATGATAATATACACAACATCAGACACTAGTAACACCAATTACAATCAATCGTTTCGTTTTTGCAGCGATTGCAAACTAATTATGATAATGAAACGCTAATAATAGTCATAATACTAATTCACTAATTTACAATTATGTTAACAACAACAACAAACAATAAGTGACAGCAACCATAGTGCTCAGAATCCATGATGTTAAGGATAACGATAGAACGCAAATAATACTACTATATTGAGAATAAGAGCAGCAACAGCTTTTTGTGCAATGCCTTTAGATTACTTACTGTTGTTGTTGTTTGCCCCAATTTATGAGGAATGGTCCTGTTAATGGTGGTGGGCACGTATGTTGGTGTTTAGGGGTGTGGGGGCAGTAGTTGGGGGAGGGCAAGTGTGTAGGGCCGTAGGATGGGAGGGGCAGTGTGTAGGACCGGTAGGTTTGGGGGAGGGGCAGTGGTGTAGGCCGGTGGGTTGTGGTAGGGCGTGTGTAGGGCCGGTAGTTGGGGTTAGGGGCAGTGGTGTAGGGCGGTGGGTTTGTGTTAGGGGGCAGTGTTGTAGGGCCGGTAGGTTGGGGTTAATGGGCATTGGTTAGTACGTAGGTGGGTATGGCAGTGGTGTAGAGCCGTAGGTCGGGGTAGGGCAGTGGTGTAGGGCGGTCGGATGGGTAGGGGCAGTAGTGTAGGGCGGGCTTTGGTGGGGCACATACGTAAGAGGCCTGGGTGTGGTGGCGGGTGGGCATGTGGAGGTGTTATGATGCCCCCAGCCGATCGGAAACGGCGAGCGATAAACGCCAGGAACAGAGGCTCGCGAGGATCTTTCAGATTGTGGTGCAGCATCTCAAAAGTGGCGTTAAATTACAAATCACTATCAGTGTCCCATTAATTTGGTTACTAACAGACTATGTAATTCAATTTCTGATCTGAACAGAGAAAATGGTACACATAGAAAAAAAATATATAGATTGCTTTTTCATTACGTAGGCCTACATAGACAACGAAAACCCGCTGGCATGTTCCTCATTTAACAACAACAAGTAAAGGTTAACGATGTATCATAGTTTTTTCTGATGCCTGTATATATGTATTAAAACATACACACAGGAGCCATTATATGATGTGTGTGTATGCGAGTGTGTGTGTATGTGTGGTGTCCTTTATAGATCACAACATGTTTTCGTAGCACTTACCACTGCACCCCTTCATTGTGCTTGAGACTTGGAAGGATGTGATTCCTTTTAAAGCAGCTACTGATGCTTATATATTCCCCTGAGAACTGAGTGCCAAGATGACACTGGGAATGGAGGAGTTGGGGGGATGAGGTTGGTATTCAGTGAGTATAACACCGGCAGAAGAGGGAGATGTGATATGGGTGTAATGCCTGTTTTGTTCTCTTATCATTATCATGCAGTACCTGTGTGCCTTCCATGAATACAGATAAATCGTGATTGAAGCAAAATCATAATTAACGAATGGAATATACCATTTTCCTTATACAAGTCCACTTGGTACATAACCTTTGGGATTGGCCATAAGGCATCGATCTTATGAGACTTTGTACCTGCACTCGTGTCTAATTTAATATGAAGGCGCCTGCGATCGAATAGCAGGGAACTTGTTAAAAAAATTTCCTTGACCGTGTACAGACTAGCACACAAACTACAACACACTCACTCACACCCACCCCCACACACACAAACACGATCACACTCACGCGCAACAAATGGAGTCAGACCCACGCACGACGCAATACAGAAATATACACTAATACAACTGACTCTTTCTCTCAGTCTAAGTATCCATATATACATTTGTAAAAAAAATGTAAATGTTTATTTGTCTATACTCACACGCGGATATATGTATATATACTAGATATGTGTATGTATATATACAGAAATACATATTCATACATATATACCTGTTTATAAGTTATATATAATTTTATATGTACATATACGTATAAATGTATTTAATAAACACAAGTATAGATATATAATATATATATACATATACAAGTGTATAATTTTCTGTGTGTATGTTTTTATGATATGTATAGTATGAATATATATGCTACCCACACATACACACACATATATGATTATAATATGTATTGGTGCGTGCGTATATATATGTATATATATGTATGGATGTACGTATGTTATATGTATATTTATATATGTATTATATGAACATAAATATAATATATATAACAATTTACTTTCCTCTGACGCGTGTTACAGAAATAACACACACGAAAAAAAAAACTTTCCCTCTTTCTCAGTCTAGTAATACATATACATTATGTAAAAATAAGATATTTGTATATATACCCAAACACACACGATATATTTTTTTCATATGCTTTATAGGTATGTATGTACAAATGATATATCCATACATACAATTTTCAATATGTATATATGCATTTATATATGGTGTGTTGTTTGTATTATATGATATGTATGAATATATATGCACACGCACGATACACGTACGTTTTATATATGTGTGTGTGTGTGTATGTGTGTGTGCGTGCGGTATATATTATGTACTGTATATATTTATATATGTATATATACACATATATAAAAGTTCTCATGCACACCACACCCACACCCAACACACACACACACACACACACACACACAATATATATTATATATAGATATATCTATATATCTATATATATGATACATACACACACACACACACACATCTGTGTACGTGCGTTTCCTCATAATTAAATTTTTTGTGTGTGTTCGGAACTAAGCCTAGTGACAGTGGGTGATGTTTGTTCTGTTATATGGCTAGTAATATCTTTTTATGTATATAGAATTTTATGGCTATTGGTTTGTTCGTAATGTTTAGTCAGTCTACATATTTTGTACAATATATAAAAAGTTTATAGCCAGTTCGAGTTATCAACTCTAAAGGCTCATTGTTATCATCTATACTATGCAAAGGTATGCCATAGTTGTTTTTTTCTTTCTTCTTGGGCAAATTATACTGTTTATGATTATGACATCCAGATGCAAACACAAGCACAAAAAAGTTATCATATCTGGGGAAAGATTAAACAACCACAACCGCTTCAATAGAGGAAACAATAAACTGTGATGTTTAGAGTCTTAATGAACTCCTCCTGCAGACTTTAATTAAAAATATGTTGAATTCATTCTTGCAGCATTACTCTTTTATTTGCGATTTGTTCCATTAACTCTGACGCAACTGGACGCAATCAACTTATATGAGGTCACACTGTCACACTCCTCTAGTCTTCAGGGACTGATTCATAATTATCTACTATTTGCACACAACAAGAACACTCACAACACTCATATATATGTATATGTATGTATAAAATGAGTAGATATATATATATATATATATATATATATATCATATATATATATATACATACATACCATGCAATGTATATAGTACAGTAACGACTAATATCTCTATAGTATATACCCATCGTATATACTACGTATATATATATAATATTATATAGATATATATATATAGATATATATACGACATATATTTATAATATATATAGATATATATATATATATATATATATATATATATGACACACACAAAAAAACATATGCTTGTGTAATGAACATATTAATATATTTTATACATATTATAACTGAGTGTGTATATGCGTGTATGTGTATATATATGTTATAATATGTTTAAGTAGGATTGTACTTGGGGAACTGGGGAGGGCTCAGACACGTAAACGGGATCGGGGGACTTGACAGCCTAGTTGATTTGTTTTTTCTAATCTTATCTAATCTTTTCAATACAAATAGATATGCGAGACAGAACATTTAATGTAGATGATCTGTTACTCTGTCATATAATTTCGTTACGTCGACTTTTCACCTTTACGATCGTTTGTGGAATCGTGAATTTCATATTTATTGATAAAAATAAATAATCGCTGACGTTGAATAGATATTAGGCTAAGGCGCGGGTTGGTTTGGTAAAGCAGGAGCAGGCTTGTAGGCAGGATTAAGTTTTTTTTAGCAGGAGGCAGGTTTGTCTCGGGGTACTGGGCTCTCCCTCGTAACTGCCTCAGCCCGTAGCCAGAGTCGCCGTTAACCGTGTAGGCGACCTTCTGCAGACGGCCGTCGGGAAGAATTACTTATAGGAACCCTGAGTATCCAACCCTCACGGGTCTCCTGGTGACCAAAGTCGTTGCCGGATAGTACGTCTTTACGCATAGTTGAAGTCGTACTTAGCAAGTCCCTATTACAAATTTTTTCCAATTAGCTCTCGTCAGGAAATATTATGCAATTGAATAATTCCCTGATAGAAAAGTCGACAGGTTATACGTACAAATTTCACACTAACGCTCATCTGTTGGTCTGGAGCAATAGCCATATGCCGGCTACCGCGACCACCACAAGAGCCGCCAGAACAACGGCGGTCTAGAAAGGAAGTTTTATATAACACAAAGGATAAAAATAGACTGAAAATATCCTTTAGACAGGAACCATTGGATATATGATATCTCCCTATTCTCTCATAGGATCTATCCAAAGCATCAGCTCACCTGGCGTCATCGTGAATGAATTCGAAGGTAGATGGGCACCAACTATTGTGAGTGAGCCTTCTATATGCTGCTACAGATGGTTGTGGCCGTGCACAGGACAACGAAAGGAAGTAATAACGGTCACCCAAGTGATCTTGAGCAAGAAGATGCTCAACTTATTCAAATGTTTCATAAACTAGCTCACGTGTGTAGTGCTAACTATGATTTCTTTATTGTATTACATTGATAACTATAAACAATGATGAACAACAACACCAGAAGAGACAAAAAGTAACTGTAATCTGTATTTCTTGCGTATCTTGCATGTCCTGCAACATTATATCATCTTTTACGTAAACTTCCAATGGTATAAAGGTGAAATTCTCATATGAAATGAACAATACGCTTAATAGATATGATGTCTCATACATTAAGTGCACCACATACACATAGCACCACTTTCGCACACGCACACACATACATACACGTCAACACCCATATATAGATGATGCCTGGCCGACATATATTCATATTTACATATATATATATATATATATATATCTATATAATATATATATATATACTCGTATTATATGTACACGACACACACACACACACACACACACACCACACACACAACAACACACACCACTATATATATATATATCGATATGTATATATAATAACGTATATATACATATTTTTGTATATATGTATATATATGTATGTTGCATATCTTATGAATGTGTATATATATGTTTAATACATAGCTATATCAATACAAAAGTATACATACACGCATTTATACCTATATATATCTTCATTATATCTTTAATTACACACATTCAGACACACCTACAAAACACACATACATATGTATATGACATGCGTTAGTACTTTATGTATGTTAAATGTATTTAATAATATGCATATATATAGTAGATAGACAGATAAACATCCATACTACACTGGTCGGCATATATACAATATATATACATATACATTGCACACACATATATGATGTGTGTGCGTGGTGTGTGTGTGTGTGTGCGTGTGTGTCGTCCGTGTGTGTGTGTGTGGCATGTGTGTTGATTGTGTGTGCAAGTCCATACCTATCTGTCTGTCTATCTACTTATTTATCTATATAAATGTATTCACAACACACCTACACTAAACCACACCATAACACACACGCATACTATACATTGATACATTTATATACATAGATATATATACAAAATACATACATACATACATATTATATATCTAATATAGAAATAATATATATTTTAATAATATATATTCTCTAGTATCATATATCTACATCCGCATAAATAGCTCGATAAACACACATGAAGGAATGGAATAATGCATCCGCATTGAATATCGATAAATAACAACCCTCCTGACCAGGACGAGAACCTAGGTCACTCCGGGTATGAACCGGAGGCAGTCTAAACCAACCTGCACTGACCCACTAAAGTAGTGTGGCACTAGGTCTTACTACTCCATAGACATTACCTGTCTACTCTACTAAGTAATGACATCGAAGTTTTTACGCTCACTCCCCTTGGCACGTCGGTGGAAATGCGGCATTACATTATTCCATCTTTCATGATATACCTCGGACATCTACGTATGATTTGATTGCTATCATTTCCCACCGAGTGGCCCACGGGGAGTGAGCGTAAAACTTCGCGTCATTACTCAAGTATGAGTAGACAGTAATGTCATGGCACTAGTAGATCCTAGTTGCACACTGTCTTTTGTGGGTCGTGTGGCATGGTTGGTTTAGCACTGGCCTCCGGTTTTCATACCCAGAGTGACCTAGGTTCGAGTCCTGGTCAGGGAGGGTTGTTATTTATAAACACACATATGTATGTATATATATACTTTATGTAATTATATATATAAAATAGATATGTATGTACTCAACAACACAACACACATATAGATAATAGATTAGGATAGACCGATCAATATACGCACAAATTAATGACTAAATGAACAGACTCAGATGTGTACTTACACACACACACATACATGTATATGTGTATATATATCTTGTATAATGTACATTACATATACAGATTGTATATGTATGTACATATAACAACATACACCTCACACACATATATAAATATGATATTATATTATGATATATATATAGATATATATATATATAATATATATATATAGATAATATATAGAGATATATATATAGTATATAATACACATGTACAGCACTCACACACATATATATATCATAAATATAAATATATATATATATACATATATATAATATATACATATAAATGGGTGTGTGTATGTGTAATTTTATATGTCTATAATTTTTGATTTTTGTTTTGAGCACTACGTACAAATATTGATGTTTCCGTTATTAGCACACCACACACAATCCACAACAGACATATCTATATAAATCATCTGCAATATAAAAATTTGTGTGTAGCAACACTTTTTCCGCAGTATTTTTCACTTTGACAAAGGCCTTTGAACAAGGATTTTATATGTTAAACTAACAAAGAATTTGATAGGTTAAACAAACAAAGGAAATTTGAATATGTTAAAACTAACTAACAAGGAATTTGTATGTTGCTATTTACTTCTACAACTAAAGAGATACAGGAAAAGAGAGAAAATTGAAATAAAGGGATGAAGATGGACTTCTTCACAATGCTCGTGGATACGGATAAAGAATACGATAATCATTTTACTTTTACATTAGGCACAAAAAAAGTCTCGCTGGTCACAAAATATATATTAGGCGTAGGCATGGGTTGGGCTTGACTTATAAGAGGTGGCAGGCTTGTAGGCCAGGGGTTGGCTTGTAAGAGGCGCAGGCTTTTGTAGGCAGGGGTTTGGCTTGTAAAAGGGGCGCGGGCTTGTAGGCATGTAGCCGTGGCTAACTGCAGATTTTCGTCAGACTGAGGATGACAATTAAGTATTTTACAAAGAATAGCCGTATATATACACAAAAGAGAGGAATTCGCGAACAAGGAATGACCAATCACGAGCGGCCACCCCTGCCGCTTAGCGAGGCGCGCGGTGGGATTGGGCAAGCGACCATCATCGCTTTTTACCGCGGGGCGAACAAACTGCGACCAAACGGTTACAGGCAGGTGCATGTTTGTACTCAGGTATTTTGGCCTCACCCATCGTATCTGACCCTCGCCACGTAACCGAATCGCCGTTGGACAGTGTAAGCGACCTCTGCCACGCCGTCGGTAAGCAGGAGTATAGGAACACCGTGGGTGTGTATCCGTTACGGGCCTACCTGTGACCGATTCGTTGCCGGAGTAGTCACCTTAAGAGCGTAGTTAACGCGTACTTAACTTCCTGCAAATATATACTTTGATTTTGTTCTTAATGACAAATAACCATTCTGTTAAAGAAAAAATGCATGTAATAAATATTAATTGATTCTCCCATCCATTTCTTAATCTGTGCCCCTTGGTATCTTTGCGTATTTAGTTTTTATTATAAAATCTGTATATGAGAAACTATTTCTAATTCCATGATATTGTCCAGCACTGAATAAGTTCTGACACATATGTAGCTTTGCGACGTATAGAAAAAAAGTAGTTGATTGTTGGTTATATTCTCTTTTCAGGGGTGTTATAACTATTGCTTGTTCTACGGTGTATAGGAATACAGTGTACTGTGGTTATTTTCAGACTATTATGTACCCTTTTCAGAGGTGCAGATTATCTTAAGTCGTACAAGACTACGGTAGAGAAGAAAATGCAAATTTAACGTAAACTCGTATGGGGCTCTAGTCCTTAGGCAGGCCGTGGAGGGAGCCGCAACAGCCACAATGGCCGAGAACACGGCGGTCCTAGGAAAGACCCTTCATGTTATCGATGAAATAGATACCGAATATAAATAAGAAAAAAATTATCAGAGATTAAGTAACAAATTACACAATTTCGTACACATAGCCCCTGCTCTATTTGCGATCATTATGAAGAATTCGAGATATATGTATAACTAGGCTACGTGCGGGTTATATATGGAAAGGAGAAAGGGTCTCCGCTCACACTTAATAGCCCTGTTCACTAACAGACACTCGGTGATGCTCCGGTGGCGACAAGCCGACAATCGTCGAATTTTTTTGTCATTTTTATTTCACTTTTGTGTGATAACAAAACTTTGTTAACCTACTTCCTTAATTACTATATCTATATGCACATAAGTTTATATATAATGAGACTTATATATGATATGCATATCACTACGTATACACATATAAAAAATAGGCTTATGGATAGATAGATAAACTGTTTGGTAATTGATAGGTATATCCATAGATAGCTATATAGCTAGTATATATATTATCTATATATATATAATAATATATATATATATTATATATATAATATAAATATGTACATATACTGCCAAATTTATAGAAAGATAGAGATAAAGTAGTGTAAAACATGGGCAAATGTACAGTAACCTGTATTTGGTAGGTAAGATAAACTCCTGTGATCTATTGTCCTATGCGCTTTGGTATTGCATTCCCAATATGAACATGCCAAATGCCATATATATAAATCTAACCTCATTTTATTTTATTCTATATCTGTCTCTATCGCTCTCTATATTATTTTTTGCTCTAGCTATCTGTCCATCTAGCTATATATATATATCTATTTGTCTATAGTCTATCTGTTTATCTATCTATATAGCAGACACACTTCCCTCTCACACGCACAGAGAGGCACGCATACCTATGTAAAGAGATGCACATCATCCTCTCCGTATGCCTTGCCATTGGCAGACAACCCCCCAAAAAACCTTTTTTAATTTTCCCCCAAAATCCACACACTTCACACAGAGGCACACACACCCCAAACATACGCACGCACGCACGCACGCACACACGCACACACACTATATAGTTTATATCTATTTATATAGAGAGAGACCCCATATATATGTGTGTTTAGTATTGTACTATATACATACATACATACATATATAATATATATATATATATATATATCGTATATATATATATATATATATACCACACCACCCACTACCACAAACGCGCACAACCCACTCACACCGACACACACACAGATATAGATCTAACTATATTCTATAAGTTTTGTGTGTGTGTGTGTGAGTGGTGAGTGTGCGTGTGAGTGTGGGTATGTGTGTTGTGGTGTATGTATGTGTGTGTTGGTGGTGTGTGTGGTGTTGTGTGTGTGTGTGTGTGTAGTGTGTGTGTGTGTGTGTGTGTGTGTGTGTGTGTGTGTGTGTGTCTGAGAGTGTGTGATTGAGTTGTGATGGTGTGCGTGTGAGTAGTTGGCGGGGGGGGGAGGGGGGGTATTATGTAGATTAATAATGTATGTATACATATATACACATATATGTAGATAAATGTATACATACATAGATATATCATCTGATATAGACCTAATCTCTATATATATATTCTATATAGATACTATATACTCAATATATATATAACATACTTTTTTTTTTATGTATATATATATGTGATTGGTGTGTATGTGTGGCACAACACACACACACACACACACACACCACACACACACACACACACACACACACACACACACACATATTATATATAGATACATATCCATCTCATATATATAGCTCACACGAAGAACTATTTTTCTAGGTGCATAATAGTGTTCATAGCTTCTACTTTTGATCTATTTTGTCAAATTTTTGATAGTTTTTCTGTTTGATGGAAGAGAGTTACACGGTTAACTTGAAATTTTTCTCAGTTTTCTCAGCGTCCTTCATAGACTGATTTTTTTGATTAGAGTAAATTATCGCACGTCATCTAAAGGTCAATTAGGGGAATGAAGTACATGGCATCATATAAGTTTTACTGATACCGCACACCTAACCTGCAGGATATGACCGTGATATAAGGCACTATAAAGGTCTCATGAGATTTAACTAATAAAGCATACGCTGAGGAAGCACAGCTTCATTCATATAGTCATATCTTAATATCATATAAGGGCGAAAAAGAGAGAGATAAGATCAGAAAAGGAGCGTGTTAAACACACAAACATAAACACGACAAACTTAAATTGTCATTGGTAATATTTAAAGGATTTTTCATAGAGGTTATGATATATATATCATAATATATATATCTATATAGAACTATATATAACATACATACATAGCACACCCATCACCACAACACCCACAAAACACACACACACTACACACACACACACAACCACACACACACACACACCACACACAGATGTATGTTATATACATACATTGTTCCACATTATGATATCCTATGCATCCTATCCTATGTCCTTTTAGACAGTACACACACACACACCACACACACACCCACACATCACACCACACACACACATATATATATATATAATATATATAATATTCTATATATAATATATATAATGTTGTGTGTGTGTGTGTGTGTGTGTTTGTGTGGTGTGTGTGTGTGTGTAGAAATACAGGTACGTATATCAGACATTGTTCAACAGTATGAGAATCCTCTGCAATCCTATCCTATGTCTTTTAGTAAAGTAACACACACACACACACACACACCACAGCACACACACACACACACACACACACACACACACACATACTATCATCTATATATATATATATATATCTATATATATATACTTTTGTTTTGTGTGTGTGTGTTTGTGGTGTGTCTGTGTGTGTGTGTATGGGTGTGTGTGTGTATACCTACATGTAAATAGTATACATACACATACACACGACACACAAACACACACCACACACACACACACACATATTCTATATATATTTGTTTGTGTGTGTGTGTTGTGTGTGTGTGTGTGTGTGTTTGTGTTGTGTGTGTGTGTGTGTGGTTTGTGGTGTGATGTGTGTGTGTGTTGTGTGAATAGAGTATATATGTAAATATAGATATATTAGACTAATATATATAGATATCTATAGATATATACATATTACACACATACACATATAAGGCCAGTATGTATGTATAGTATAAAGTAGTGCGCGTGTGTATGTAAGGTCAAGTCTTTGGAGGAATCACTCTGAATCATATAATCATCCAGCGAAAACGGATTCCCCCATACTCTTTTGGGATAAACTTGCCCGAAGTAATTTTATCTTGGCATAGAAAAAGATTATGAAGCTTCCCAGTTCTTCTCGTTTCAAAGTATCTGTAATAAGATCTAGTGTAGATGTAAGCCATCACCTTTTTCTTCTTCGACTGAGTTACCAGTAATCAAGTGGTGCTGGTATCTTATTCTTACAGAGACAATAAACCTGACCAAGTAAATAATGAATATAAGTAATGAGACGCCAGAACAAGTAGAAAATAGTCTTCACTGGGATACTGATTCAAAGAGGTAATGAAATCAATATAGATTGTATTCATACATTTTTCTATTAATAAAAATAAATCAACACTGTGAACATGGCTACAGTTAGGCAGAGTCAGGAGTTGGCTTGTAGAAGACACAGCTTGTAGGAAGGGCAGGTTTATACTCGGCGTACTGGTCTCACCCTCGTAGCTGACCTCAGCCACGTAGCCTGAAGTCACCGCTGACAGTGTAGGCGACCTACTGCAGCGACCATCAGGAAGCTGCACGTAGTAGGAACCTTGGGTATCATAGCCATCGCGAGCCTCCTGGTGACCGAGTCGTTTGCAGTGGTATTTGTGCCTTAACGGCGTAGTTAAAGTCGTACTTGGCGTTCCTACAAAAGTATAGTAGATTTAGCTTCCTGGAAGTAATCTTTACACAGAATAAATATATATGTATCATATTTATATATGTATATATATCTATCTATATATATATATATATATAGATATATATATATATTGTAGTATAGTACTGATATGGAACATTATTAATAACGAAGGGTAATTATAAATAGATATGCAATTCAGTGTTCTCCTCATATGCTGTGCTCTGGCATAACCAGAGACGGGTTGTGGAGGAGCAGCACAGTGACTAACAGCCACAGGGCGGTATAGAAATAGAAGTTTACGTTTATCCCGGATAAATCGGGTAAACATAAAGATAAAACATTTTTCTCTTAGGGTTATATCATGTATATGATATTATTATATCTATATCTAATTTTTATTATATAATACATATATATATATATAATATATATCTATTAATTATATATTAATCTATTTTATACACCCTAATTTCTAATCATATAACTTCCGCCATTATGTATCCTAAGTCAATACTCAACTTTGCGCTCATGTGAAATCCTCGAAATAGATTGTGACTATGACTGTCATGAGGGAGCATTATGTAGTTGCCGATAGATGGGCGGGGCGCTGGAGGGAAAGGAAGGTGTACGCCCACACTCCGATACCTTGCTCGAAAACACGTGAAGATGCTCTTGTGACTCCATAAGTCTTTTTTGTATTTTTACTTTGTTTTCGTTTACGTTCATTTTCTTTATCTTTAAAATAGAATCCTGTGAACACACCCTCATCGTATTGCATATATATATATCTATATTATATATAGATATATATATTATTATATATATATATAGTATATATATCATATATATTATAAACTTGCAGTTACATTAGAGTAAGACTACAGTTGATCTAGTTTTACCATGCACTCGATATACATTATAGATTTGAACGGTTTCAGAAGCAATTAAATATCCTATGCATTTGAAATTACTTGCATGTATGCATATATAATATATATATATATATATATACTACATTATTATATATATATATATATATATATATCTGTATCTATCTCTCTCTCTGTACCTCTCTCTCTCTCGCTATCTCTCTCTCTCTCCTCTCTTCTCTCTCTATATATATATATATCTATATATAATATATCTATATATATATCTAAATTTTATTTATTTATATATATTTATATATCTATTGTACGTATCTATAACACACATGTATAATGCATATAGGTATGTATATGATGTATGTGTTGAACAGCCATATTCCACTGCAGATCTAGGCATCTCCATATGCATTATTGAAAATGTTCTTTCTTACCTGTTGATGCCCTTCCCAAATACTGCGGTTCAGTGCGCTACCACTAATGCCACGGCGTTGACTTCCCCTACGACTCCTGCGTTTTGCTTTCTCAAGGCGATTCGTCCGCTTATCTCGCCCATGAGATCAAATATTTTTTACAGCTGCCGTGAGGGAATTGAACGCGGGACCACGGGGGTTGAGTGCCAGTGCTCTATCCGTTTACCAGCGCGGCAGTTATATGTAGATATATCTATATATTATATATATATATATATATATATATATATATATATAATATCTATCTACGTCTATTGTACATATACATATACCAATCTACTACGTACATCTAATACACACCACACACACTCATGTCTGATGTATATACATAACTTGTTTTTGTGGTGATATTCTAAAGGGATAAGGGATAACACCCTCTTGTTACATGAAGATGGCCGGGCTGGAGATATTTAGAAATTCGAGGCCATTTCCTTGTATTTTATCATAAGATACAGCAAGTCTTACTTACCGTGTAGCTAAATCACATATATCTGTATACCTCTATAGTTTTAAGGGAACAGTCTGATCCTACCTAAGGGATGGACAAACACCTCTCGCGTCCCTCACCTTGGCTACGCCTTGTAGATAGCGGTGAGTGTCAGAGATGACATGTTTTTTTTTCATTACCTAAATTTGAATATAAGCCGGCTCTTGAACTCGAGAGTCCATCTTTCACAATATTAATCTGATTTTCACACACACAAACACGCACACACACTGTGGGTATGTGCACGCTTCCATATATCAACACACACACACACACACACACACACACACACACACACACCACACACACCACACAATATCTAATATATATATATATATGTATGTATATACATCTATACATACATACATATATATATATTAAAATATAGTATATATATATAATAAATATATATATATATATATGATACTTCATTGTATTGGTGTAATATACACCCTCACGTTGACATAGATATTTAATATGGCACATATATAGATACAGTACATGCATAACCTACGTGGCCATAAATATAGAAATGGTGTGTGTGGGTGTCTGTGGCAAACTACATATATATCATATATATATAATATTTATATATATATATATATATATAGATATCTATATATAGATATAATAACAGGGATTGTGTCTATAGACATATATATACATATATAGGTGTTATATATATTATATAATTACTTTTATATACATCACACGACACACACACATGTATATTAGAATATATATATATATATATATATATATATTAATTAATGATATATATATACATATAGAGTGTGTGTGTATGTGTGTGTGTCTGTATGTGTGTGCATACATATATCACACACATGCGTGTATATATATATATATATATATATATATTATATATATATATCTATATATATATATATATATATATATATATATATGTATATATATATACAGTTATATATGTGTTGTGGTTTGTGTGTGTGTTTATTATATGCATATATACTTACCTGGGGTAATATTTAACTGAGTGATATATATATATAGTGTATATATATATACATATATCATCTATACACACAAATATATTTATAATGTCTAGTCATGCGCGACGCCGACCCGCACACACACACCCACGTACGCACACACAAAACGGAGTCACAAGAACAAAACAGGCACATAGACTACGCTGACGTAGATTCAATTTCTTTTACTCATATATGTTAAAGGTATCGTATCAGTTCTATGTTCTATGTTTAAAATAACGGTGATCCGCAAATACGCTTTTTTGGGGGGGGGGAACTCTTCATTTCACAAGAAAGCTATAGTTAAAAAAAAACGCCATAGCAACCTATGACGTCACAACACTTGAAGCGCAGGAGGCGCACGATAAAGGCTCAGATCTTTCAACAGTGTTTTAGTTTCTATTGGGATTCCATCACAACATTGTTTTTTGAAGGTGATAATCCAGATATGGTGAAAATGCGAATATTCATCTTGAAATATGGATCCTTGTTCCGAAACACCATATTTTTCCAGCATCTGTGCTAGTTGCGATTGCAGTCCGTTGCCGCACTCTGCCCGAAACTCCTTCCTACACTCCTGCTACCCAGCCCCTTCGTACTCGCCTCCCACCTTCCCTTCTACAGCGGCACCCGCCCATCCTTCTCCTTCCTACCATGCGTCCCACCTATACGACGTGAGTAGGGGATTTCGGTTTTCTCCATATTACAGGAGAAAATTATCCAAATTACTTTGTTGCATTTGTTGTGGTGTCCTGTTTTGCAAATAGTAATATATTGAATAATTTTTCGCACATCCAGTTCCGAGGATTTTTTTTTTCTCTCTCTATTACAGGTTCCAGCCCGTACAACACTCAGTATGCCGTGGAAGACGAAACTCAGTACATACGGACTCAAGAGACCCGAACGGCTATACAAGACTTCAGGAACGTACTAATGTGCCGGCTCCCCGACGGCCGTCTGCAGAAGGTCACCTACTACGTGGATGGCGAGTCCGGCTACGTGGCAGAGGTCACCTACGAAGGGGAAGCACAGTATCCAGCTTATCAGCCCGCTCCATCACATCTTATCAGCCTGCTCCATCACCGTCTTACGCTTAATTCATATGCTGTATTCGGGAATGTGATCATCAATTCTTAATTATTATAATAAATATCGTACCTACTGCAAAATACCGATGCTTTCATAAAACGCCCTGATAATTATTAAAAAAAAAAAAAAAAATCCAGCTTATCAGCCTGCTCCATCAACATCTTAATTCACTTGCTGTATTCGGGAAATCTGAACATCGAAATCTTATCTATTTATAATAATTATTGTACCTGCTGCAAAAATACCGATGCTTTCATAAACGCCCTGATAATTATTAAATAATGATAATAAATAAATGAATAGATAAATAAAAAAGGTAAATGATATATAGTTATGCGTGTATATATGGTACACACACACCACACATCTCTTCTCTCTCTCTCTCTCTCTCTCTCCTCTTCTCTTTCTCTATATATATATATATATATATATATATATATCTATATATTATATTATATAATATGAAATATATATCAATATATATATATATATATATATATATATATATATATATATATTCCAGACAGAATAAGTAATACTATCAGCTGTAGAACATCTCCAAAATGCCCCAGAGAAAATCAATGATTAGGCATAGTTTTAAAATGACTCAGTACATTACAAAACTCCAATACAATAAACAGAATATTAACTAACTGTAATACCACTGATGTTAGGAAATCTTTGTATCCTGTTCTTAATTTATTTAAATATGGAAAAAAAAACAGTTGCTAGCCAATAGTACCAGATCTTGGATATTCTAAAGGGGATGTGGGATAGCACCCTCTTGTTACCTGAAGTAGGCCGGGCTGGAGATATTTAGAAATTCATTTCCATGTATTTTATCATAGATACAGCAAAGTCGTACTTATAGTGTAGCCTAAATTCACATGTGTGTGTATATCATACTATTTTTTTTTTAAGGGCACAGTCTATCACTCTAAGGGAATGGACGAACACCTCTCCATCCCTCACCTTTGATACGCCTTGTAAGACAGGCGTTGAGTGTCAGAGATAACATGTTTTATTTTTCAATTTCACTAAATTTATTATAAAGCGTCTCGACTCGACACGTCCATCTCACATTATCCAATTTTGACACACATTAATCCGATTTGACACACAGCACAA